>NW_012123709.1:5494331-5595995 GCF_000951035.1 Colobus angolensis palliatus
TTTTTGGTAGAGACAGGGTCTCACTGTGTTGCCCAGGCTGATCTCGAACTCCTAGGCTCAAGCAATCCTCCCAAAGTGGCCTTGGCCTCCCAAAGTGCTGGGATTATAGGTGTAAGCCACCATTCCTGGCCTTAAAATATCCAATAACATTGGGTCCACACTTGCACCGAGCAGCTGGAGCCAAGTGACGAGTGAACAGTGGTTTGCCACAGTTCTCGCCATTTCAAATTGCCTTATACCAAGCCATTTCCCTCACTTATGTTATCTGCCTAGTTCCTAAAGCTTTTGAATTTGTTACTCTCCATTATGGAATAAAGAAAGAGATTTCTAAAAGAGATAGAATGACTCTCAGGTCTATAATGTTTAGCAATTACCTCATATATCAATCCATGTAATACAACACAACAATTTGAGTCTTTCAGAAAAAAGGAGTTGATCAGCTTAGAAGTACAGAAAAAGGAGATTCAAGAGGTCAGTGATGGTAATTCCCTTCCAAACATATCTTAGAATATTTAGTCAAAATAACAAGCTGTCCATTTCAGTGGAAGATATAGTATAGTGATTAAGAGCTAGACTGCCTAGGTTTGAATATTGGTACTGGCACTTACTAGCTTTAGGACTTTTGGCAGTCCATTTAATGTCTTTGTGCACAGTTTCCTCATGTGCAAATGAGGATAACAAAGTATCCTACTTCATAAATTTGCTGAGGCATTTAAATGAGTGACTGGCCCATGGTAAGCTGTAATTATTAATATAAATACATCAGATACTCATATCCTGATGCCCTAAAATTTATGATCCAAATAATTACTTAATTCCTTTTTTCTCAAATCCTTACCAGGCAACTTCTGATGGCTTCCTGTATGGCATGACTTTAAGCAGAATGAATTTAAATCCTTTCAAGGTTTCTGAGGAGTAACCACCTGTAGCATTCTTGATTTGATTATCTGAGTCTTTATCAATCAGTATATCGAGATGTGCTGCCAAGGAAGCAGAATTCAGTGACAGCTTGCAACTTTTATTACCAGCAACAGTGTTTGGCTATGGAGAGTTTTTCTTAAGTAAACTGGCAAAGAACGGAGGTTTTCTGAGGCTGATTTTCTGTTCACCTATTTTGCTGGCCCTACAAACTAATCCAAAGTCACTCATATGCAACAGTCTCAGACTGTAGGAAGTGAGCTCACAATGCCTTTGAAAAGTGAATCTTGAGCAAGTCATTTTAATATATTGCAAAAAGAAATACTTTAGACTGCATTGATCAAAAAAAAAAAGTCTTTTAATTTATTGACATTTACTGGGCTGAAGTTACCTTTACACTATCAATGTGGAAAATTATGAATGTAGGGGTCTTGGTAAACCTACTGTTCTTAAAATTTGAGCAAATTACATGTAGGTAAATAACTACTACCAGTTAAAAATGTTTCCTCTATTAACTTATAGTAAAAACACTTAGCCAGGATTCAATATCAGTATGTTAGTATGCTCAAGATTAGAGTATTTGTTTGGAAGTAAATTAAGGCATTTCCTTAAAAATGGTATTGTTTATAATTTAGACTTCCACAATTTTAGGTTGGTTCTCCTTCAAGTACTATTCTAAGTTTGAATTAACTCTTTATTCTACATTTCTTACTCCAGCAGGGCACTCCAAATGTTCCCACATCTCCTATGATTTTGTGAGAGTCACTGTCTTGCTCTGGCAGCCTTACAGGTGTTCCAATCAGATCTCCCCTTGAAAGCACCTGCTGCGGAGAGCGCAGCTGACTGACAGCTTTCAGCTGCCACACCTTTGGATCCACTGTGGCGTTCATGACAAGCCACGCTTCCCCTGGCTGCTTCCGGGCTTCAATTGAGCAGGTACTAGAACCTGGCCTTTCCTGTCTGCAAAGATTTAGCTGGCACCACTAGCAGCATGCCTCTTTAGTCACAGAATCCCACCTAGCAGGGTATCCACAAGAAAACTTACTTTATAGTAAAGGAGGTACAGGTAGGCCATGACCATGGGGTCTAATTGTTTTATCATATACTGTACTATTTAGGTGAAGTTGGCCTCATAGAGTACTGGAAAAGCCTACTTAAGTCACAGCTAAATCAGTAGCTCAGAGACAATAATCTGCAAGGATGGCATGACATCTCTCAGTATTTAGTATAGGCACTAATCAGAGATTTCTACATGACACTGTGTCTCTAGTAGGACAAGTACATGGATCTAGGGACCAAAAGGTGAAATCACAATTGGCTGTATTTACAGTCACTCCTAACAACGCACTGGAGAACTCTGCTTCACCTCCCCCAATTCTGGGTTGAGTAGAATTACAGGTTTTCTCTCTTGCAACGGGGTACAGCGGGCATCCATTGAACTGTAAGTTATGTACAGTATGACACTTTTGGCTCTTTGCAGCCAGGGGCCAGCAAGCAAAGATGATTGATTAGTACGAGGAGGTAAGGCCACCTTTACACCTTGGGGACAAGGAGAAATACACATGTGGAACTCAGACGATCCACTTGGGTGCCTCTTGGTATGCCCTTACCTAATTCTAACTGTGAATGGACACAAACTGCAGTCACGGACTGAGAAGAGTATGACGACAAAAGCCCAAGACCACTTAGGAGTGAAGTTTAGGTCATGCCACCAAGTAAGTCAACAAGATCTGCTGAAGTGAGAGCTGAGAGTAAGGGGAATATAGAGTGGAGAGTGGAGGACAGGGTAAGTACTAGCGTGGTCCCAGACCACCTGCGATGAGAGTTTGCCCTATTAACTTCCCTTCCCTAAGTTTATCCTAGGGAGGTTTACAGAAATCATGAAGCGACACCATGAACGTTATTGTGAACTGACTTACAGTCTCCATCTACTGCACTTTTGGATTCACCACTGAGTTTGTACCAGACTAAGCTTTTCCTGCACTGCTCTCAGACAATGAGCACGGCAGAGATACTAGAACTGGGCAATTCCTGACCAATTTGGAATTCCTCTAATGAACAACTTTGGCTTAGGACTCCCCATTGACCTGGCTGAGTCTCTCAGAATGACACTGCAAACAGGTTCTTTCAACCTATTCTTCCTTCCCATTCTTTTTCAGATTTCCACCCCCCTGCATTCCAATCAGAGTCTCCCTGCCTTCTCTTGCTGGTCTCCCTTCGTCCTTCACAGGCATTTTCTCTAATCTCCTGCACATGTAATGCCGTCTTGGCATCTGCTTCTCAGAAACCTGTAGCTGACAAACTGGGTGTTGTTTTTAAATTTCGGCAAAAGAAAATGACACCCACAACGGTGACTAGAATGAATTAAGAAAGATTCTCAATGGGAAAAGTTAGAGCATAGCCGAATCTCTAGTTTTTAACAAGTTTTTCAGGGATCAATAATTGCTCTGGTTTTGTTCAGTTAGCTACGAAAAAAAAAAAAAAAAACAAACTTCAAAAATATGTATGAATCTAAGAATAACTTTGATGCCTGGGTCAAGACCAATCAGATATCTGTTAATTTCAGAAATACCAATATGTCTGTTGAACCAGAATGAATCGAACCTACCATTTTTATGGTGGCCTTGATAGGACATTCAAGCACAGAGCCTTGTATGGTAATTCTGAGAGAAAGGCACTAATGTGAGGAAATATAAAAAGTTTTAATAAAGCACATGTTGCAGTGTTACACTAGGCAACCGGAAACATTCGTTAATTTAAAGAATTCTGGCAGAAAGCTTTAAAAGGAGGGAAGAGGTGCTCAGAGAAATTTTGTTCAAGGGGTAAAAAGGAACTGGAGAAGAGATACTTAATACAAGGTGCTAGGAAGAATCCAGGGGGGAAAGCAACACCATCAAGCTAATAACTGGGTGACCTTGGAGAATGGCCTCAACATATTTCCTAACACACAGTTTCATGCCAGGATATACACACTGTATATAACATACAGTTTAATGCCAGGATATACACACTGTTTGTTGAGGATGTCTTACAATGAAGCCTACGGAGTGCAGAGAGAAACAAAATACATTCTAAAGATGTAGTCTTAGGAAGGTAACCTTTGAATCTCCTCTCTTTATCCCTCTTGGGAATAAAAGATACCCCTTGGTGGAAAAGATATCCATTGGCATCTTCGGAAGTGCCTATTTTATCAAAATCACTCATCATGTTCATTACTGCTATTTCACACACTCTACTGAAAAATGATGTCAAGCAGCCACAGTAACCTGCCTGGTTTTGAAATTCCTCATTTTGGTTTTCCATGACCCTGGATAACCTGGCGTCATCCTATTTATTCAACTTATTTTTCCTTCTTTCCCATATACCTTCCAAACTAGTCAAGCTAGTCTACCCACTGTTGTTCAACGCACTACTCTCATTCTTGTCTTGCTGTCTTTGTTTGGATATTCCACCCATTCCGGTTCAATTCTGCTCATCTTTCAAGTCCCATCCTCATTCCAGGCATTACCCTGTGGGTTTGACCCAGGGGGCTCTTGCCATATGCATTACATAACTTGTTACTTTCAAAAGATGTTTTCTTGGATTACTGCTGTAGGATTTATTTAAAAATTATTTTAGGCAGATAGAGAGGAAAAGGGGTCCTTGGAAAGTTTTTGTGTCTTTTAAAACAGCTCCAGAAGCGTTTCTCCTCTAGCAGGAAAGCCCCCGCTCTCAGAGCCCAGCTGTCAACCTTTGATATGCAAATACCAGCCATTAGAAACTAGGTCCACACAAACATGGCGATAGCCACCTTGTCCTCTCGGCCTTGCCCCTACATGTGCCTGGCAACATGGCCCCCCACATATCTCCACGTTTGTAGAACATCAAGGCGACCTGCATTTGCATATTAAAAAGCTAGGGTGGGAGAGCCAGGTTTTTCCGTGGGCTACGGGAGTGACATGCCTGATCAAACCAATCCCCTGAGCGCTATGCAAATCAGACACCGCCTCCTCCAGCCTCCTCATATAACTGGCTGTTAAGGCGGTACTTGGGGTTTCCTCTCTAGGCTTTGGAGCCCACCTCCCTGTGTCTCTACAGGGGGGCGTCTTCCTTTTTTCTTCTCCCTTCTTTCTCGCCCATTAAATTCTCCACTCCTTAAAACCACTCCATGTGTGTCTGTGTCATTTTATCCAATTCGGCGTGAGATGAGAGCTCTGGTGTTCTTCCACTCATCGGAGCTGTATCATTAAAAGTGTGTGTTTCATTTATTTATCTCCCCCCAATAGACTGCAAACTTCTTAAATACTTGACTCATTTGGCAAATATTCATAATTGCAAAATCTTAAAGCTGCATGATTCTAGATGATGAAACTGATGTGTAGACAGTCACCCATACTGAGTATTAGAGTTGAGAACATCAAAATAAAATTGAATGCTTACTATGTACCTGGCATAATTTTAAGTTCCCTACATATATTAACTTACTTAATTCATGCCTTTGGCATCACCCTTCATGACTTTCTTTCTCTTATAGCCCAAATCTAATCTGATTCTATTGGCTCTATCTTCAAAATAGAGCTGGAATCCACTTACTTGTCACCAAATTCACCATGCCGATTCTAGGCTCCTCCCTCCACTGGAACACTGTAACAGGTTCCTAATAGATGTATTCTCAACACTGTAATCCTTTTAAAATTTTAAGTCACACCTCTTCAAAAGTCTGTAATGACCTACAAGACCCTATATAATCCTTCCCCTCCATCACCTTAACTTCCTCTCCACTACTCTCTGCTTTGCTCAATCTGTTCCAGCAACATTGATCTGCCTTAGTCTTCCACAAACACACAACGCACCTAGAACCTTTGATTTTTTTTTTTTTTTCTTGTCTGGAGCACACCCCAATCATATACACCGCTAATTCTCCTTATTTAAGTTGGCTCAACTCTCACTTTATCGATAAGGCCTATATAGACACTATTTAATTCTGCAATTTGCTTCTCCACCTCTCTCCTGACTGTCCCCCCACCCTGCCCTTTCTAACAGCACTTCTCACTTTTCAGCATACGATTTACCTTTAAGCTATATATTGTCTGTTCTCTCCATCCCCATTTAAGCTCTACGCCGGGAACGCCGGGTTTTGGTTTTATTCACGGTTGTATCCACAGAGTCTAAAACAGTGCCTGGTACACGAAGGGCACTCAATACATACTTGGCAAATAAACTTAGAAGCTAGATTTTCTTTCTGCAAGGCCATTACTCTTTGGTGAAGAGCCCGGCCTGGCCTTGTCAAATACATAAGCTTGACCAAGAGCCAAAGCCATAGAGGGCCTAGAGGTGGTGGGGGTGGCTAACCCCAGATTTAAAAATTACCTCAGCACCTGGGGATCTCAGTCTCACATCTGGACACACGTTTGGAAGCCTGAGGAGATGTACGTTAAAAAGCAAAAGTGTACAGTTGTTTCTGCGGGAGATGGGGGAAGATGGGCAAATTTCTTCCGCCCTTGCATGTCCATAAGTGTATCAAGTTGCAGCATTTGGGACGCTAAAGCCCCTCTTACCAAAACAAATCCAGCGCCACCGGGCTTGGGCTCTGCAACACGGAGCTTGCCCTTCCCCCGGCAGCTTCAGTGCCCTCACTTAGGTGGTTAGGCCGTGCCTAAACATTATTCTTTCCTGGGCTGAGGTGTTCCTGTCACAGGGTCAAGGTGCCAACGTGCCGCACCCTCCGCGCTCAGGTGTCCCGGAGGCAGCCGCGGGGCTGGCAGCACCGATCCGCGGACAGGCGGCGGAGCGAACACCCGGGCGAGGCCCCGCGGTGCGTCACGCGAGAGGCGGTGGCGACCTCCTGGCTCCCGCCCCCGCACGCGCCCGCCGTACGCACGCGCACTGCGCCCAGCATGAGGGTCGCGGCTCTGATCAGGTAATGCGGTCCTGGAGCCGCCTCCCTCTTCCCAAGCCAACCTCTCGTCCCTTCCAGCCGACCCTAGCGCCGAAAGAGTGGGTGTCTCTGCCTGAGCCGCGTGTTGGGGGTTCCGCGGCTCCTCCGAGCCACAGGAAGAGGCGGACCCTTCAGTATTGCCGGCCCGCTTGTGCCTTGGGTCCTGGGCTGGCGCGCCTCCTCCCCGTGCGTCCCTGCCTCTCTGGTCTTCCAGCCCTCAAACTTGGATTCCCATTGGATTCAACTGGGAAATTAAAAAAAACAAAAAACAAAAACTGACGCCTAGGCCCCACCGCCAGAGGGATTGGTTTAATTACTTCTGTGCGGGCCGGCGTCTGATTGTTTTTCAAGCTCTAATGAGCCGTGAAGTTTGGAGCCACTACCTTGTTCCGCCAACTCAGTTAATAACCCTCTCGCTTTCTTCATCCTCTCCTGTAGTTCCCTTTGGTCAGCTGGGTCCGCCGTAGCCTGGGCTTCCTCCCTAGTTGTAACTGGTTCCGCCCCTCCCAAGAAGTCCACCCCTCCCTCATCTTCACAGATGTGGATTGCTTATGGCATGTGTGTGTGTCTGCCTTTGGGCACTCGAGTACAGAGATCTCTCTTCGTGATAGAGACCGAATTGTACTAGTCTCATGCTAGATCCAGTTGCTGTTGTTTCGGACTCTCATCATTGCTTTAGAGCGAGCTTACCCTATACTCCGTATTCCAAAAGGAGTTTGATATCTGTAGTAACCAAATCATAAATTTCAGTGTCTATGACTGACAAACCAAAACCAAACCTGCTTAAATATTTCCATACTCAGTCTGTAAACTGAGGCGGAAGGGAACACACTAGCAGCATTAAAAAGTTAGTTTAGACTACTTTAAATATTTGTTTCATGAGATTTTGCCCAGTAGAGTGTCTTAGATACAGTTCAACGATGTGTTTGCTTTTGTAATCCAATTGAAGATTTCATGAACGTTTTCGTGAAGTCCCTTAGGTAACTGATACTGGCTGGTTAAGCATTGACCTATTAAGGACTTGATATGACGTTTCAAACCTACTACAGTGTCTGAAATATTCCAGTTCCCTTTCCTTCAGTGTCATTTTTAGGAGACTAGACCATAATGTCACAATAATTATTGTTTTTCAGTAAATGTCCTCTGTAAAATGAATGATTAGGCTTTAACCATTGTGTCTCATTTTAAGAATTAAAAGTACCCCAGGAAGTGAATAATTCAAATTTACATCGTTTTTCAAAAGTTTAATGATTAAAGTAAAGCACAACAACCAAAGACTTAGAAGTATTAGAAGGGAGGAGAGAAGATCGGTAGAGTCAGTTACACTAAATAACCTGTAATGTACATATGTTGCTTTATAATAAAAAAAAAATTTGCTAAAAAAAAGCAATGTTAGAAAATTCTTGCTAAAGTGTAAGAGCTGTAAGGACATATGCTGTAAGTATGAATACATAAGCACTTACCTATATGCTTATGATATAGATGCCTATGTATTCTACATATATGCATTATATACAATTATGTATTATAAGTGAATAAATGAAACTGGGATTCTTACATATCTTTATAAGAACATTATTTTCCTTTTTTAATTAATTTTTTTATTATACTTTAAGTTCTGGGTTACATGTGCAGAACGTGCATTTTTTTACATAGGTATACACGTGCCATGGTGGTTTGCTGCATCCGTCAACCCATCACCTACATTAGGTATTTCTCCTAACGTTAGCCCTCCCCTAGCCCCCAAACCCCCACAGGCCCTAGTGTGTGATGTTCCCCTCCCTGTGTCCATGTGCTCTCATGGAACATTATTTTTCTAATAAATGAGTCTTTGAATTTTATAATTGAATGTTATTTTGAGGATTATCCAGGTAGACCATTCACCCATTTTTCTATGAAGTATGCAAACCTAAGCACATTTAATAACTTAGCTTAGTGTCCCAGAATTGGAAACTAAAATAGATCTGTAAGACCTCTCCCATAACATACATGTGTACTTAATGGGGTTCTAAGAGGACAGTAAGGTACTCTGCATTTCCCAAGCTTGTCTAATATTCAAAACCTTTTTTTAGAGTAATTGGTTAGTATTTTGTTGGACACCAGTGTTTCGCAGACCACAGTTTGGTAAATACTACTTAAAACCATGTTTGAAATGTTAGCGTATTTCAAAATGAATTGTGAGACTCAGTTCTGATTCTGGATGCACACCCTTCAATCTTTAATATCTGAAACAATTAGTCATATCTTTTTATCCTGGGGAAACACAGCAGTAAGCTTTGACACGGGAAGCTGTGGAAGACCTATTTACAGGGATACGGAATCTGAAGAGAGGAAGAATGGACTTTTTAAAACTTCACTTTGGCCCTTGCACTCTCCTTCCACTTGAGAAGTTTTGGAATGAGAGTTGTTATTGATGGGAGGGTGGAAAAGGCGGAAAATGTTGAAAACTAAGATAAAAGGCAACAGGGCCAGTTTCTGGGGTCTTCAGTTTCTTGAGCTATGAAGAGGTCTAAACATTGCCTGGGGGCACATTTGCAGACCTTGAGCAAATATTGGAAAGAAGGGAAACAGGAGGAAAAGAAATATAAAAGGGAGAGAGGCAATGAGAAATGATAGTGGGAATTAGGAGAATATTAAACCGCAATGGCATATAGATTGCCATTCAGCCATATTATAGATGAGCTACTACTTGTCTCTACTAAGTGATACGCCTCTGCCTTAGGTAGATTTAGAACCGGAATTTAGAAGTTCCTTTCAATGTGTTACTAGATTTATAGCTCAAGCCATGTTCTGCTGCCATCATATATATATATGTATGTATGTAAGTGTGGTGATGCCTGAAGTACTGATAGTGCTGATGTTTCACGTCATCAGTGTAAGTCAGCATCTTGTTTTTTATCTCTGCAGAATTTGAACCCACCAAGTGTGTCAAACTTTGTCATTAGATAGGTACTCAAATCTTTAATTTGGTCCTTTAATTGCTGATGATAGCCATTTCTTAGATTTCTTATGGTGGAGCAGAATTTATTTTTTTTACTTTCTCATAGAGAATAGTTTTTTTTGTTTGTTTGCTTTTTCAATAATTTCTGTGAAATTATTTTATATATATATATTCCTTAAGTGGAATAATATATATTATTATATATATTCCTTAGATGGAATATACATATGAAATATATAATTATATAATAAATGTTTAGCTGGGATGTAAATTGAAATCGTTTTCTATTTGCAAAGCACTTCAAATATGTATGTTTGCTATCACAAAGCAAAAAATTACCATATTTTATTTAGAATATTCTTTTTATAAAGGCATATAGTTTCTTAAGCTCCTGTGTGTAGCAGCCCTGGACATTCAGATATGGTTGCTCAGTTTGTTTATGATTTAGAAATTAATGTTTTTTTTTGCATTGTAATATATTCTGAAAAGTCGAGTAAATAATATGTTCTGTTTTGATATCAAGTGATTTTGTGTTGAATAATGGTCAGTAGCTTGATATTTGTCTCTCTGTTGATTTATTTTTTAGTGGTGGGAAGGACAGCTGCTATAATATGATGCAGTGCATTGCTGCTGGGCATCAGATCGTTGCTTTAGCAAATCTGAGACCAGCTGAAAACCAAGGTAAGTACATGCCTTTATTGGGAAGTTGTCTAAATGAACGAAACTCCAACTTGATAATTACATTGTACAGGTATACCATACAAAGATGAAAAAAAAAGAACCAATGTATATTAAGCACCCATTAGATGCCAGGTTCCACCCAGAACTTAGCATTGTTTTCACTTACTTATTTTTTAATTCTCATAACCAACTTCTATAGAGATGCATTATTAATCTTAATAGACAGGGATCCTGAAGCTTAGAGTTTGTCTGAAGTAAACTAGCACAAACTTGTAGAGCTGACTTGAACTTTCTTACTTCCAAGTACACTGCCATTTTACCCCACCACATTTCCAAGTACTGTAGGCAGCATAGAGGTAGATAAGATATAATCTCATGCCTCAAGGGGCTTGAGAAGTAAGACGTATATTGATAAATGATATATTAATGTTATTAGGCACCTGTAGTCCCAGCTCCTCGGGAGGCTTGAGGCAGGAGAATGGTGTGAACCCGGGAGGCAGAGCTTGCAGTGAGCGGAGATCGCGCCACTGCACTCCAGCTTGGGAGACACAGTGAGACTCCGTCTCAAAAGAAGAAAAGAAAAGATACAGTTTACCTATTTTAGATGTAAGCCAGAGATGTGAGACTTGAGAGAAGCAAAAAGCAATGCATTTCCACTTTTCATTTGTCTGTAGTAACAAGGGCATCTACATAAAATTCACAGACCTCATATTGGCTACTTTTTTCATTTTTTTCCCCAGTGAAATATCCCCAATTATAGCTTTTGACAAAAGAAATGTATTCACCAATTTGCTTTTTAATGCTCTTGTGTTATACCTATGAAACTAAAAGATATTAACTGCTAAAATGTAAGAGGGAGCAAAGATTAGCACTTGTGTGACTTTTGTATTACTGCTTCTCACAGGACTCTTCTGGTAAGATCTTTTTATTATCTCTTTTACTTCTTTCTGGGCTCCATCTTTTTGCCCTACTGTTATTTTAAGATTAATTAAATGAGTAGTATATGTGAGAACATTGGTTATAGTTCCTGTCATGAAGTAGGCATTCTGTAAATTTAGCTGAATTGGAATCTAGCTAAATACTTGTTTTATATCTCTAAATAGATTGATTATAAGCTTTTTGAGAGGAGAGCTCATATCTTCTATCTTCCTTTTATTGCTCCTCATAGCTTAGAACAGCTCTATGCCTCTGGTAGGAGTTCATGCAAAGTTGATTGGTGGACAGGTGCATAATGAACTGATTTGAATTAGCCCTGGAATAGTAAGCAGTTATTTCAGCCAGATATTTGAATTTTCTTTTCTTCTGTGATTAAGACGTAGGTAATGCTGGAAGTTGTGTGGAAAGACAGAGGTTAGAAATATTTTATAGGAAGAAATGGAAAGGTCCCGCAGAGAGTCATAGGTAAATGCACATGCTTGGATTTTGTGCTGCAATTGATGAGTAACAGATGGTTTTTTAGAAGTGAAGTTTTTTGAAAAAGTTCCGACTTTAAGAAAGAGAAAATTCTTTGAGAATGAGTAGGAACTGCACTCTAACTTCTGTATTATAAAAGAGGAAGCAGAATCTCCTGTTAGGTTTACCAAAGGAAATAAACTCCCTTATCCCTTGTGGCCAGGGAGGCAACTGGGACATTTAAGCTATCTTGTGAAGTTAAAAAGCAGATGTTTATATAGTATATAATACCTACATTGTATACTGTCATTTACATCGCTGGAGTTTCTATCTTGTCTTCAGCTTTCACATGAATTATTTTACTTACCTGGTACAGAATCATTAATGTATAATCTTCCTTGTGTCTACAGTTCACTGGCAGGGTGATAAAATGACAAGCAAAGTATATCTTTAAATTATATCTCTCCAAGGCCGGGCGCGGTGGCTTACGCCTGTAATCCCAGCACTTTGGGAGGCCAAGGCAGGCGGATCACAAGGTCAGGAGATCGAGACCATCCTGGCTAACATGGTGAAACCCCGTCTCTACTGAAAATATTAAAATTAGCTGGGCGTAGTGGCGGGCGCCTCTAGTCCCAGCTGTTGGGGAGGCTGAGGCAGGAGAATGGCGTGAACCCGGGAGGTGGAGCTTGCAGTGAGCTGAGATCACACTACTGCACTCCAGCCTGGGCGACAGAATGAGACTCATCTGTCATATACATCTCAAAAGATATATATATAAATAAATAAATACAATAAAAATAAAAATTATACCTCTTACAATAGAGACACTTATTTAGAATATTGTTAATGAGAAAAAATTTAATAGTAAATGGAATTAGAATATTCTGAAGTAAAAAACCTGGAAAAAGGCAGTTGAAACAATAGTAATTGTTGTGGAAGAAGGCAGATGGCTGTGGTTTGGTAGATGGAGATGGTTTAGCTAATCTTGATGAGAATCAGCAGGACATTGGGAATTATTGAACAATTCACTGAATGACTTATTTTCCCCTTATGAGTGTTGTAAAAGAAACCCTAGTGAGGAATGACTGGTAGAGATGACTGCAATGTCCAGCAAAGTTACGGGTTTTCAATGGGTGGTCTGAAAAGGAATTTATACCCATCAATGGGGATAATGTGAACTTGTCATAAAATTCACAAAACCATCTCTTTAGATTTGTAGTAGGAACTTTTGTGGCATGTTAATTGAGTTGCTTCAGGCAACAGGGGAGCCTTTTGGTTTTATTTGATCTCACACTATTACTGTTGTTTCTATGTAGCTTCCATTAATCAGAGTTACAATATGGTTAGGACTAAATGGAGCCTTAAAGAAAATTATCTTCTAGGTTTTTGAAGCCAGTGAAATGTTTTACTTATTATGCTAACATCAGAATGTTTCTTGCCAAGAAGCCCAAATTTCTTTGAATAAATTGATTTTATTGTATCAATATCCTTTAAAATGAGTATTTTTAAAGATCCAGTCTAACTTTGAGACAGGAGAAGGCCGAAAGGTTTTTAGGTCTTTGGCTGTGTTCTCTACTTCCTACTGGGACCAGGAGTAGAAACCTTCATAACAACAATGTGAGTAATATTCTGAAGGAAGCCAGTCTAATCATGTGTGAGTTCAGAAACCTGTGAGCCAAAATGGGGTAGCACATTTCGATGATTTTGATTGTTGAAGGGGTCCTTGCACTATCATTTTTCATTCCTTTTGATAGGAAATTTTCACATTTAATGGAAAACCTGGACCTGTTTGGCTTATATTCATACATACACACATAGGTATATGTCAAAATAATTATTTTGTAATTTTTCTTTTTTTTTTTTTTTTACTTAATAGCATTTTGTGAACATTTTCCATGTCATTAAATATTATTCTACAATAGCATTTCCCGTATGTCTTTAGAACACAAATACCCCCTTTAAATTTAAGTGTTCTGTGGGTAGAGAAATTTGAGAGAGAGTTCATATTCTCTGCTCTTACTGGAGTACCTGAAAGCATGTTAGCCTAGGAAGATTTACACCGCAGACATCCATTTAACACTTTTTATCCCCGTGTTTTATAAACTTCTTTAACCTTAAATCTTTTTATCATCCCATACCTATTAATATCTTATGGGATTTGTATTCCACAGAACATACTTTAGAAAATGTTCTTCAACATTATATTAATGGCTACATAGTACTTTATTATGTGAATATACTATTATTTCTAGTCTATTTTAAATAATGTGACAACTATCTTTGCAAATAATCTTTGTATATATTCATGATTCTTTTTCTGAAAAATAAGGTTACGAGATCAAAAGGTCTATTCCAGTGTATTTCTAAGTTCATTTATATCACCCAAAGCTCTGATGTGACTCATCTGTTTTGAATATTTTACTCATATTGATATTTGTGGAATCTTGTGACAACCACTGATTATATTATTGATTAGCTTAAGATATCATGTTTCCATGCCCATTTGAAACTGCTCTAATGCTCTAACAATATTGAATTTATATCTATTTACATATTTTATTATAAGGTACTGAATATCTGAATATAATATATACCAAAATGATGTGAAATTTTTCTTACCAATATTTGTCACTTATTAACTTAGTAGATATTTAATTAAGAAAGGTTTTTTCTACAAGTCTGCATGACTTCGTGAATAACCTTGAATGATTTGTAAAAACATTTATGTAGTAAAAATCTTTAACTGAATAATGATACATTACTCTTCTCTTTAAATGTTTGCCATATATGGTATAACAGATTTATGTATTGATACATTTGTATTTGTAATTAGTAGTAGAGATTTTTAGGGGTGATATGAACTAGATGCAACTACAGACATGTATAATTCTTATGTTTTTATTTCACTACATAAATGCAGAGAAATATAGCAAGCTTTTAAGTTCTGTGTTGACTACTCTTCAAGCAGTAAAACCTGGATGGGCTTTCAAATCCACTTTGTTTTTCACTCTCTTTTGCTAATTATTTCCGTTTTAATTGTTGCAGTGGGGTCTGATGAACTGGATAGCTACATGTATCAGACAGTGGGACACCATGCCATTGACTTGTATGCAGAAGCAATGGCTCTTCCCCTCTATCGCCGAACCATAAGAGGAAGGAGCTTGGATACAAGACAAGTATACACCAAATGTGAAGGTGATGAGGTTGAAGATCTCTATGAGCTTTTGAAACTTGTTAAGGTATGCAGAGTGACCAATTAAGTGTATTGAATTTAGTGTGTAATTTAAGAAATTACATTTGCCGAATTATTTAGTAATTCATAATTTGCAATTGTTAGTAGCCCAACTATTCTTTAAAAGGATATTTTGTCTTTTTTTGGTTATAAAAAAGCTCCAAATGGTGAGTATGCCTTTATATTAAATGATATTTAAAAATAAGACTTTTTGTATAGTTTGGCATCCAGGATTATCAAATGATATTAAACTAAGTTTTCTATTCCTAAGGAAAAGAAAGATTAGAGCTGATGGCCATTTAATCTCTTTATTAACAAATATTTTTTGAATACCTACTATATGCCTGGCATATAGTGCTAGACACTGGGGATAGAGCAGTGAACACATAAGTTAAAGGCCTATGCTAATGGAGCTCACTTTCTAGTGGAAGAGGACAGGCAATAAACAAATAACGTGCTTGATAGTGAAGAGTACTATGAAGAAAAATGAAGCAGAATCAGATAACACATGATGGCAGGACATAGCTGTGGAGGTAGTGCTACATACGGTGGTCAAGCAAGACATTTCTGATAAGCTAACAAGTAGACATAAAGAAAATGAGAGATTGAACCTTGCTTAAATCTGTTGGAACAGGTATGAATTTAATGTGTAAGTCACAGTATGTAAGAGTTTGGCAACCATTTTGCACTCATTAATTTCTAGGAGGGTATATTTGGGCTCATATATCTAATAGTTACTATACTCAGTAAATGGTAATTAATAAGGATGATTTTATATTAAGCAATTATCTTTTCATTTTTATTGATAGCCAACTATTTGAATACAGTTCAGTATTCTTGTAAGTATGAATTTTTATTCAGTTACAATCGATTCCTATAAGGCAGATTTGATGAAGTAGGATATTAAAGCCAGTATTTCTTGATGTCTTACCATTTTTCACAAGGGGAAGGAAAGATTTCTGTCCCTTCCTCTACAAAGGGACATTGTATTTCACTTTCTCACTCTTGAGAGAAGTTCAGTTTTTTCAGAAGTTGTCTCATGAACTTCTGTCATGAAAATTTTCTAGTTTCAAGTAGCTACTTAAATGACATACTTTGAGTTTCATACAAATAAAAAGTTAATTAAGGATTTTGATTTGAAAAATATATGAAGCACTGAAATTCTTTTAAAATTTGACTAAAATAGTTCTTATTTTGTATGTCAGAACATTTTTATTTTTATTCTAAGAAGAAACTGATAGGAAAAACCCTTAGAGGAGTACCAAAATTTTCTGCTTAGTTATGGATGGCATAAGAAGTAGATACTTTTGAAAGGAAGTCACAGGGATCTGCTCTCTTCCCTTTGGGAAGATACATGCTGATAAACATTTTAATTATCAAACAAGGTAGAAGGCTTAAAAGAATCCTACTTTTAGTGGTCATATCTCCAAAAGGGTGCAGTTATGATCTTGACAGTGTTCACTTTGAAGTGTGAAATACTGAGTGCAAATCCTGCATTTTTCAAAATTTCTTTCTCATAGTACAAAGAATTTGGGCATTACATTTTTATATAAACCAATATTATAAAATGATGAGACTCACACTGAAGTAATTGGGTTGCTTAAAAATCACAAGCTTGATCACTTTGGAGAAACTCTGTGATAATAGCCCTGCAAGAAAGAGAGAGATAATAAATTACTATTAATAATAAATTTAATTAAAAATGGACAGATTAGCAATAATTAAGAAGAAATTTTCCTTTCCATCCATGCTGTCTTTGGAGAAATGGGTGCTTTGCCATTATTATCTTTAAGGTAACCATCAGTTATGACATAAATTAATGCTAATGTTAAAATCTTGACAACTTATGCTTTGGAAGTTTGTACATGATAATTATAGTTGAAAGATATGTTATCAAGTTGTCTGGGACTAAATAGTTCCTTCTTTTCCTGTGTAGAAATATTAATTTTACTATAGGATATTTTAAGGACATAAATATCAGAAATATATTGCTTTTATGGAAGTGATTGTATAACTAGGCTTTTATAGTTAAATTCATTTATGAAACACTGGTGCAAAGATTCCAATAGAGGTCTTACATATTCTGATGAATAACTGAGTAATTATGGAAAAAACGAATCTAGAAAAGCTATAATTTTTCAAGTTAGTCTTTACTTGTTCTAAGAAAAAGAAAGAACTGCATTTTTTAATCCTTTGAATATTAATGGAGTATGGAAAGCATTTAGATTTATTTTCATTGTATACATTTATTTATAACCAGTTACAGCTTTGTAGCTTTCACATATAAGTCTTGTTTTTGTAACATTTTCCCCACAAATATTAAAACTAATTTTTGAATAGATGTTCCTTTTTGCAAAGAGTTTAATTTACTAATTGCTGAAAAGAAGTAGGAAAGACTTGGAAGAACTTAGAAAGTTATAAGTTTCATAACTATTTTGTAGAAATTATGACACCTAATAGAAATGTAATAAGCCTTTGTCTCATAAATTATCAGGTGACTCTGACAGCTAGAGGTACGTATCTCAAGCTGTTTGCAAAATATTTTTCATGTGGCTAATCTTTTATTCTTTAGAATTTCTTTACTGTTAAAATGTAACTTCAGTTCTTATCTAGTTTAGTTTAATAGATAACTGTATTTTTCCTGAAAATATAGTAATTTCCAATTCTGTTTGTTTTAAGTCACACGAGCAGTGTAATAGTTGTGGAAAGATACATATAAGCACTATATCTCTATAGGAAATATATGTAGGGATTATATTCTTTCTGTTCTACTGGGTTGGAGCTACTTTCTGGATCTGATGTCTTCCTTTTTCTTGGTTTATTCCTTAGTTTCAGTATAATCTATATTTAAGAAACTGCCTTAGGGGACTTTGGAATCTTTCCATTTTGAAAATGTTCCTGTTCTGCCCTCATATTTTATTGATTTGGTTGAATTTAGGACTTTAAGTTGAAAGTCATTTTTCCCTCAAATCATAGACAGCATTGCCCCATGGTTCTCTAGCCTTTTGCAGACACTGGTGTGATTGTTGTTCCTTTTTAGGTGGTCTGTTTTTCTTCTCTGTTAACTTTTATGATGTGTCTTCATGCTTGGTGTACTGAAATGTCACAGTAATGCTGTATTGAGTGTTGTTTCTCCTGCATCCCTTCCCTAAATCCCTATTGAGTAGTGACACATCCCTTGCCCTCTTTCTCTGATTGATGGTTTGGGCATAGGCATGTAATCCAGGTGATAGCCGGTCAGAACATGGCATTCTTCTGGCCACAGGGATTGGATCAGAGGTGGTTTTGTTAACCTATGTTTGTCCTAATAGAATGAAGCCTAGAATGTTGGGTAGTTGGCAGAAGATAAGCTCTTCTCCTTCTGTGCAGAGAGATGTGTGGATGTGAGACCTAAAACTGCCATAGCCATTTTTATTTTTTTGACGGGAGAAAACTTGATGTCAAATCTGATACACAACATGTTGCAAAGCCAATAGAATTGCAGTGTAAGGATGGTTCTTCCACTAGTTGTTTGATAATTTGTTCCTTTTGATTTTCTCTGTTCTCTTTTGCTGACACTCTCGCTAGTCAGATATGAAACCTTCTAGACTGAATCTTCATGTCTCTCTTTTTTAAAATGTATTTTCTATCCCAGTGTCTTTTTGTGGTACATTCTGTGAGATTTCCTTTTTAAATTTCCCTACTTTCTTGCTAAATTTTTTTAAATTTTAGCCATCATATTTTCAGTAGTCAAGAACTTTTCTTGATTGTCCATTGTTTTTTAATAACAACTTATTTTTCTTTCTATAGATGTAACATCCCTATATCCTCTTAAAATACAAACAGAGATTTTAAATATTATCTTTCGTTTCCTGAAATATTGGTGTTTTCTTTCTTTTTTTTTTTTATTTGAGACAGAGTTTCGCTCTTGTCACCCAGGCTAGGGTGCAATGGCACAATCTTGGCTCACCACAACCTCTGCCTCCCGCGTTCAAAGAATTCTCCTGCCTCAGCCTCCCGAGTAGCTGGGATTACAGACATGTGCTACCACGCCTGGCTAATTTTGTATTTTTAGTAGAGATAGGATTTATCCATGTTGGTCAGGCTGGTCTCAAACTCCTTACCTCAGGTGATCCATCCGCCTCGGCCTCCCAAAGTGTTGGGATTACAGGCATGAGCCACCGCTCCCGGCTGATGTTGGTGTTTTCTTTGAGATTTTTTTTTTTCTTAGTTTTCTTCTCTTTCATGTTATAGGCTTTTCTCTAATGTTTTGGTTACCTTTTCATATCCAAGAATAATACAAGAGGAAAGCTGACTGTGAATACTTTTGACTCTAGAATTTTCCCAACCCCACATCTCACATTTGTTATTCCTGGAGTTCAGGATAGTGTGGCCTAGTTTGGTTCCTTTCTTGGCTCTGTTCTCTTCCATGCAAACAGTAGATTGTGGCTGTCTCTGCTGACTGATCAGTCATCGTTCCTTCTTTGTCTGCTTTCTAACTTAATAAATTAATTGAAATCCTTTTTTCATTGGTTCTTTCCTTCTGTTTATTATTATTGACAGTAATAATTGAGGGATCAAAATTTTAATAAATATTAAATACGTAAATAATAAATTTAATAATAAAAATAACTAAAAATTATTTTTTATTATTGACAGAAATCTAAAGGTAAGTTTAACTTCAAAATAACTAGATATAGGACCCAAATTTTATAATCAAAGTCAAGATTGTTTTGTTTTGTTTTGTTTTCTGTTTCTCTCTTACCTCTACTTTCTGTAGACTGTCTTCTCAGTCAGGACCTTGTAATTAGAGGATGGCTCCCAGTTGTATTCTTCTTGGCTAAAATGTAGTAGGAAAAGCTCCAGTTTTCATTTTAAATAGCTTAAATCGGAATCTAACTGATCTGACATGTAACACATTCACGAGTCAGTTGTGGTTGGGAGAAGATGACTTTGATTGGGTAGGCCTAGATTGTGTGTCATTCCTAAACTAAGAGATGGAATCATGATTACTGGGAATATGTTTCCTAGGAGTAAGGGAAGGTTAATCTCCAAATATAGATCAGGCTGTTGCCTGTAGAAAGGTGAACTGTGGTACGGGGGCAAAGAGTAACATGTTTCCTAAAAATGTGTAGGTTTCAACTTGGAAACCATCCTAGATGATTCCTTTTTTTTTTTTTTTGAGACTGAGTATGGCTCTTGTCACCCATGCTGGAGTGCAATGGTGCGATCTCAGCTTGCTGCAACCTCCGCTTCCCAGGTTCAAGCAGTTCTCCTGCTTCAACCTCCTGAGTAGCTGGGATTACAGTCGCCCGCAACCACTCCTGGCTATTTTTTTTTTTTTTTTTGTATTTTTAGTAGAGACGGGGGTTTCACCATGCTGTCCAGGCTGTCCTCGAACTCCTGATTTGAGGTGATCTGCCTGCCTCGGCCGCCCAAAGTGCTGGGACTACAGGTGTTAGCCACCATACCCAGCCAATTCTTCTTTTTTAATCTCTTATCTCTTCCCTCTCTCCCTCCGTTCCTCACTTTTTTCCTTCCTCCTCCTCTTTTTTTTTTTTAAAACAGTTGGACATTGAGGCTGAAGCAGTGAGCTTGTAGTTAAGGACCTGTATATTCAGTTGCTCATGATTTTTCCACCTTAATATTCCACAGGCATGGTAAACTGAACAAATTCAAAACTTGTTTGTTATCTTCCTACACAGACTTGTTCCATATTCTGTATTTCCTTAATTAAAAGTATCATGATTTACCTCATCATCTAAGTCAAAACCTAGGCCTTATTGTGAGACTTCTATTTTTTCTCAGTCTCTTTCTCCACTCCATCCCCCTCAACCATCACCATTATAGCTCCAGCTATTATAGATAATGCTGGTATGACTTCTAAAATCTGACCCCTTGACTTCATTCTCACCACTACTGGTTTTTCATCTGTACTATGTGAGAGCCTCCTAATCAACTTGCCTTCAGTATTGCCCTATGCTCCATCCACCTCTGCTACTAAGTTGTTGGCAGCTGATGTGTATAAATGCTTAAATGACCCATGATTAAGATACAGTCCAAACACATTAGGCTAACACAGAGGGCTCTTTAAGAAGAGGCCCTGGCAATCCTACTAGTCTAATCCTGCTATTCCCACACAAGCACCTCTGGGATCAAGTTATAATGAACTAATTAGGTTTCTAGGAGATTGCTTTTCATGTTTGAGTCTTTGGCTGTGCTTTTCTTTATGCTTATCTCTTTGTCCTCCTGGAGAACCCCTTCTCACCTCATGTTCTTTTGTGAAACCTATCCTAATGTGCCTTCCTCCTTTCTGTTCCATGGCAGCTTCTCTATAACTCTACTGTGGGTCTCATTCTCATTGCGTTATTAGGATTGTTTTTGTGGCTGTCACTTTTGCTAGATTGTGAGACCTGAAAAACATGATAGTGCTGTTCATTTTTGTATCTGTCCTAGCAGAGTTCCTGACATATGGAGGCTCTTAAAAGAATATTGAATATTAAAAGAATAAGTTTAGTAAAAAAAAAAAAAAAAGTATCAAATTATTCCAACCTAGGCCGGGCACAGTGGCTTATGCCTTATAATCGCAGCACTTTAGGAGGCCGAGGCGGGCAGACCACTTTTAGGAGTTCAAGACTAGTCTGGCCAGCATGGGAAAACCCCGTCTGTATTAAAATACAAAAATTAGCTGGGCATGGTGGTGCGTGCTTGTAATCCCAGCTATTCAAGAGGCTGAGGTGAGAGAATTGTTTGAACTTGGGAGGCAGAGGTTGCAGTGAGCTGAGATCATACCACTATGCTCCACAGCCTGGGCGACAGAGAGACTCTGCCTAAAAAAAAAAAAAAAATTTTACTGTAATTATCTAATACAGGGGAGCCGTGTTACTATGATATGTGATATAAAACCATTGGCAAATTCATTCTGTCTTTTGTTTTCTACGTAGAAGCTTAATATGATAATAAATGGAATGGGCATCATAGTGGAAGTTTTCAAAATAAGGCATCCTATCAGTGTAACCACTAACTGTACCAAGAATAGTTTCCTTCTGCACACTACTTTATGAAAATGCTGAGCAGAAACTCTTTCAAATTATTTTTAGTATATGCATTTTAGAAAACCTGATGATGGTGGAAAATTACTTTGTGGATCTCTTTTCACTTCACTTCGTGAGGGAAAAACCTGAGATGGCAAATCTGAAGGGTTTGGAGTGGGAGAAACATATAAGATGGACTTAAGATTTTCAGGGAGGACCCAGACATAGCATTAATTAAACAGGCACACAGCCCTGTACAAATTGCTCCTGGCTCCTCGGAATTGCACAGCTTGCCTCAAGCCCTTTCAGTTCCCAAGATTTTGGACATTAAACCTGGTCCCTTGGCATAAGAAATGCTTTTCTAGTATTGATTCTGGACTCTAAACAGGAAGAATTGGCATTGGAACATACCAGTGTCGTTTTTACTCCCAAGTGCAGCTTTATTGAGGCTGTGCCATAACTGGCCCTTTCAGATGATAAAGTCAAGCATGCATGAGGAAGTACATGATGGAAGATCTGTCTGGAAATAAAATGTTGTACCATATTTGTCAATTACTATAGTTCCTAAACTTATCACAGGTACAAAGCCTTCATCTGTAAATTCCCCCTAAAGCCTAGAAAATGTGACTCCCTCATTTTGGCAAAATGATCATTCTGTCTCTTCAACCTTGAACTTTTCTCCACTTGGTATCAGTGATTGTGTGTATATATTGCACATGCACATGTATACTCTTCGTATTTATCTTTTCCCAGAGTCAGTGCCTCTCTATAAATTTTATCAATTGGCTTATTTTTATATCCTATATTCCTCTCTTCTATAAACTATGGATTTCTTCCTATCTTATCATCTGCTCTATATATCTTACATTGTGTTGTGTATTTTTGACTTTCAAATTTCTTTCTTTATATTTTCAATCTCTAGTGTCTGTGTCCTTTTGACTGGTTGTTTTTTTTTAGTTTGTTTGTTTTTGTTTTTTTGTTTTTTTTTCCTATGCTACCATTTATTTTCAAAGAAACCTTTTGTAGATGTCTCCTTCTGGAGTTGTGTTGTCTGGGATGCTAGGTGTAGGTCTCTGTCCTATAGTCTTCGACTTCATTTCTAGGCCTGTAGTTTATCTTGTCTTGCCATATTCTTATTAAATGACTGAGAATACATTATCCAGATTGATAAGCATAAATTCTTTATTTGTTGTTGTATAGTTTTGAAGCATGTGACTCTATTGGTGGTCTCACAGTAATAGATCCTGAACTGATATTTTTATAACAACTTTGCATTTTAAATTGGGAACATCTTCAGTCAGCAGATTTGTAGTGCCTAAATCATTAAATAACCAAAAAAAGATATTATCAATAAATACTTAGTGATGAGTTTTTGTTTGTTTTGTTTTGTTTTTTTGATTAGAAATGGTTTAATAGGAGCTTGTTCTGTGATGTACTGATGTGGGACAATATTGAGTGAATAAAGAGGAGTTGAATAAATGTCTTAGTTGACCTTGACATACCTATTAATTTTAACCTATACTACTACCGTTTTTCTTAATCCTCTTATTCTTTCATTTGTCAAACATTAATTCAATGCTTATAATGTACCAGTATTGGAAAGTAAAAACATGTATGAGACATAGTCTTTGCCCTCACAGACCCTGAAAGGATAATACACATACACGGAGAAATTAATACAAGGTACAGTTGCCATTAGAGCATGCAATTAAAGGGTTATGGAAGTTCAGAGGGTGAAAAAATCCCGTTTGGGGGATCAGAAGGGCCTTACGGGCAAGTTACATTTGATACCTGATACGGTTTGGCTCTGTGTCCCCACCCATATCTCATGTCAAGTTATGATTCCTCGTGTTGGAGTAGGGGCCTGGTGAGAGGCGACTGAATCATGGGGGTGGGCTTCCCCCTTGCTGTTCTCATGATAGAGTTCTCCTGAGATCTGGTTGTTTGAAAGTGTTTAGCACCTCACTCTTCACTCTCTCCTGCTGGCCATGTGAAGATGTGCTTGCTTTTCTTTCAACTTCTGGATGATTCTAAGTTTCCTGAGGCCTCCCTAGAAGCAGAAGCCTGTACAGCCTGCAAAACTGAGCTGATTAAACCTCTTTTCTTTAAAAACTATCCGGCCTCAGGTAGTTCTTTATAGCAGTGCAAGAGCAGACTAGTAGAATATCCTTGAAGATTATTTGGATTTTGACAGATGACAGGCATTGGAGGATGGCTAAGAGAATGTTAAAAATTAAGGGAAGTTCTTATCCAAAGTCATGTAAGCAGGAAATTATGAAATGTATTAGGGAAATAGAGTGTTCAATTTGATTTAGGGTTTAAAGTTTGAGGAGTAGTGGAAAGTAAGCCTGTAATGGTTGATTAATACCAAAAAAAGAAAGTGTCTTAAATTTTAGGTCAAGGATTGTTCAGATGGTGGAAAGCCCCTAAGGTGGTATTTTCTAAACTCAATTTAATGAGTGACAACTATTTTTATAAAAAATGCAAGAGCCTAGAATATAATAGAAAATATCAACGTGCATTGTACCTAGGTTAATTATCGTTTTGTGTAACGTAATAGATATGTACAGGCACATATGTCTATGCTATGCCGTTACATTGTGTATTTTTTACTGCTCAACAAATTCTTATGGTCATGAGGGTGAACCACTAATATAATACAAGAAATGGATTAGCGATAGGCAACTCTGTAGATGAGTTCAAATTAAAAACGAAGATATTAGGTATCTGAAAGATTTTGAGAACCTGAACTTGGGGAATGCCAAGGGGAAAGGTGAAAAGGGGACATTCTACAGAGATTGATTGGATTTGATGATGGTATTTAAATAAATAGTGACAAAGAGTCTATATAAGGTACCTTGTAAACTGACAATTCCACAGCTAATTTATATAGTTTTTACTGAGCAATATTGGTAATCAAAATGAATTATGATAGCTATATATTACAGATATTATGATCCTAAATTTTATAGCATCCTGTCATTGTCATCTCTTTAATCTGGTAAAGGATGGTATAGAAGATGCTTCATATCAATATGGGTTCGTTTAATCAGAATCAATTCTTAATAAATTTTGGTCTTGGTTGTTCTTTTATCATTTAAAATTTTCTTTATAGAGTTATGTGAAATGCATATCAAATGAAATAGTTTATCCTTATTCCTTAAAAGCACCTAGTGTGGATTCACAGAAATAAGCAAAACTATGATATTAATATCTTTTCAAATAATTTATATAGATGAAATTCAAATTATTGCATTATTGTTTGATAAGCAATTACACATATGCTGGTAAATCAAGCAAAATATAAAGTCATAATGGATTCTGTAGCCTTTTGGGAATCATAACAGATTGAACCTGACTTTTAAATTAATTGACCCCTTAAAGTTTACTTCTGGTCTTTCTCTAGTCTCTCATCCCCTATATTTATCCTTTAAACTCCTGTGAGTTGAATATTTCTAAAGTGTAGATTTAATCACATTTCTCTTTCCATCAGACATTTGTTGCTTAGCATCGTTCTGCTAGGTGCACTGCAATATGACTTCAGTTTATTTTTTGTCTTTTCTCAGATTATCCTAAATGTAAGCTATGTGCCATCTAAACTAGGCTATTGTCAGAACTCATTCTTCTCCATATGGTCCATCCCTTTCCTGAATAGTGCTGTGTTTTAGTCAGAAATAACTTCTCCTTTCCGACTCCTTCCTTTACATGGCATCTCTTTCCTGATGTCCTCCTTGATTCACCCCACTGAATATAGTATCTTCCTTCCTTAAACCCTCATGTCACAGTTTAACTCTCTTGTAGTACTTAGTCTATTTTAATACACAAAGCTATGATTTTAAAAAAATCTATCTTGTGGGTTTTGTTTTGTGTAAAGATTATAAGTAACTTGAGGAATATGGATTATATTTCATTCTTTTTATTTCCTATGAAACGCCATACAGCTCCTAGACTATAACAGGCATTGTGTTAAACTCTACTCGTCTGGAATACAGTTGTTCCATCTATAAAATGTGGATATTTCTTTCTTCTTTTCTTATTTATCTGTTTTGAAAATAAACAAGAATATATTTGAGAGCCTGTCATCCTCATTTTAGCCTCAGGTCTTCTTCATTCTCTAGCTTCCAGAATAATCTAGTAAAGTCATTTTTTTTTTCATTGCATACAACATTCCATTAGTATATTAATATTAAGTGGTAGCTACAAGTGGACATTGAGATGAGTGTAATTCTTCTTGACTTTATTAGTAAGTTAATGCAGAGAAGAAAACGAATGGTAAATGTTCAATTGTGAAAGAGGTTTTAATGGGGGTAAATTTGTGTTATGGATTGGATTGAATTGATCCTTCTGCATTTGTTGCCTGTAATTTTGGGCCATTCTTAGCCTGTTTTAGACTTCTTCAGTCAGATAATTCAGCCTTCCAAGAGACATGTAGAATTAACGTTTTCTAGTTTCCTATGTTAGTTAACTGAGGCATGGGCCATTTCAAAAGGAGATAAAGAGGGTTAACCTAAAGATATCAGTGGTTCTAATAGGTGATTTTTTTCCATTAAAATTTATTTTGGCATGTTCTTTTAGAATTTTAACTCCATGTTTGTCTTTAAAATCTAAGCAATGTATTTTGTATGAACTCATTTGTAGAAAGCCTTAAGCAAAGACTTAAGTGTGAAAGTTAGATGAACCAAGTTTGGAAAATTCAGACTTTTTGGAGTATATGAATTAAAAGATTTTAAAAATGGGGCCGGGCACAGTGACTCACCTCTGTAATCCTAGCACTTTGGGAGGCCCAGGTGGGCGGATCACGAGGTCAGGAGATGGAGACCATCCTGGCTAACACAATGAAACCCTGTCTCTACTAAAAATACACCGGGTGTGGTGGCGGGCGCCTGTAGTCCCAGCTACTCAGGAGGCTGAGAGGCAGGAGAATGATGTGAACCCGGGAGGCGGAGCTTGCAGTGAGCCGAGATGGCGCCACTGCACTCCAGCCTGGGCGACAGAGCGAGACTCCATCTCAAAACAACAACAACAACAACAACAAAACGATTCTTGCTTCAGAGGCAGTAGAATGGGGCTGTCATTTGTGCTCCTGTATGTAAAAGCAGTTAACTCTCAACACCAGCAGAATTATGCCATACTTATTTGTATACAGTGCTGAGCCATGTGGTCACTTTGTGTCCTCATACATAGTGGGTGCTCAATGAGCAGTTGTTAAACTTACCAAAATTAAGCCTATCTAACTTTGACAACATTCTACTAATATTGATCCCCATAGATATCTATCAAAAGACATTGACAATCAGAAGAGGCAGAAACTATCAGACATTTATTTCTTGTGCAGAATTTGCTGATTCTTCTGTGCTCCGTACTTTAAGATTGGTTCTGGAGCCATTGAAATGCCCCGTGGTCTATTTTAAGACCAGTTCTCTGTGGATTCTTTCCTAGGTAATAATTTTGCAGGGAGGTGGGGAAGAGGGGGAGAACAATCATCATTTAATAAATAACCCATGATCTTCCCTTTGAGCCTTTCATGATTTATCTCTTTAAACATTTTTATTGGCCTGATAGCCATTTTTTGTGACTTTAACCCCTATCCAAGTTCTTCTGATTTTCAGTGGTCATATATCCTGGGCTTAATCACAGAAAGCTAATAAGGATCAGACTAGTAGATTTCATCTAGGATAATGCACTACTTTAAGATAGGATTTACTAATCTGGAAGGGAGAGGTATTCTTGAACTCTGAAATTTTATGCAAATTTTTGGTAGGTGTAAATTTTTCTGGGAGAGGACAAATTTTTTTTCTTTTTTTTTCTTTTTTTTTGAGATAGGGTCTTATTCTGTCACCCAGGCTGGGGTGCAGTGCTGTGACCATGGCTCACTGCACACTCGAACTCCCAGGCTCAGTTCATCTTCCTGCCTCAGCGTCCTGCATAGCTGGGACTACAGGTGCATGCAACCATGGCCGGCTAATTTTTGAATTTTTTTGTAGAGGTGAAGTTTCACCATGTTGCCCAGGGTGCCCAAATTTTTGTCATAATCTTACAAAATTATGTTACAGTGGTCTGTTCTTTTCAAAAGTTTAACAGCTACTATTTTAACCATCACTTTCAGAAAGCCTTGTAGTCTGGGAGTATTCATGAATACTCAATAATTAGTTGTCCCCTGAGTTTGTAACCCATGCTATGCTATGTGCTATGAGATCAGATGGGTCTTCTGGGGCTTCCAAAGAGTGAAGAGTCACATGAGGTACATCCTGAGAGCAGATGAGTATGCTGTGCACTTCTCAAGAAAGACATTAAGATCTAAAAGAAAAGGGAGTATAAAGCATCTTAAATTTCAGGTAAGAAGTGTTGGGGGCCAGGGAAGGGACAATAGTCTTGGGGACATGGCCTGTTCTAAACAGCCTTTATATTTTATGTTGAAGGAGAGAAGAATAGGGATGTAATCAAGGCATTGCTCTTGATTTCCTCAAGTGTAGCTTTTGTTTTTAACAATTTCTATTGCATTATTTACTTCTGTGGGTAGTTATTATGCCTCATTTTGTATAATTATTTACATTTGTAATATATCCTCCCTGTTAGTTTATAACCTCATGAGGGCAAGGACTGAATGTTTTCAAATTTGGATCCTCTTCAGTGCTCATCATGGTGTCCTGTCCATAAGAAATACTCACATTTTTTTGTTGAGTATTTGCTCCAGGGATGATGTGAAGAATTTTTATATCACATAGTCAACTTTATGGCAATCCAAGGGTGAAATTTCTCTCAGGACTTAGTATTTGTAATAGTTTAGCCCTACCATAACTATTTGACAGTTTTTATTGCATGAACACTATAAATCATGCAACTTAAAGTTTCCTCTTTATATTGATTGCTGGAAAACCTAGAACCATGTGATTTTCTTTCAATTATCTATGTCTTATTGTAATTATAATTGCAATTTATGTAGCACTATCTTCTAGGTGCTGCTATAAGCTCTATATACATATATTCTAATTTTATCCTTACATCAACCCTTTGCAGATAAGTAAACTGAGATACAGAGAGGTTAAGTAACTCATCCAAAGTTACACAGCTAAAAAGTGGTAGAACATGTACTTTTAATCACTATGTTCTGCTGCCTCCCAGAATTGCATTTGTGTTAATTCATGCAGATATTACTATATTACAGTACGTATATAGTACATACATAAACCAATAAGGTATGTGTAAGTTGACAGTGAGGCGGAGGGGAAGGCATGTGGTTTAATAAGGGGTTAGGATTATTAAGTCAGGGATCAAAGTGATCTACCTGTGTCTGATCTTGTTTCAGAGCTCTCAGAATAATTTTAAATAATTACTACTCAAAGTGTGGTCTAGGGATTAGCCTGGTGCTAGTCCATGAAGTGTTTTGTTCAAGCTAAGATATAGAGAGAAATTGAAAATAAGCATTTAGAAACTTTTAGAGTAATATGAAAGAGTAATTTTAGGCCGGGCGCGGTGGCTCAAGCCTGTAATCCCAGCACTTTGGGAGGCCGAGACGGGCGGATCACGAGGTCAGGAGATCGAGACCATCCTGGCTAACACTGTGAAACCCCGTCTCTACTAAAAAATACAAAAAACTAGCCGGGCGAGGTGGCGGGCGCCTGTGTCCCAGCTACTTGGGAGGCTGAGGCAGGAGAATGGCGTAAACCCGGGAGGCGGAGCCCGGCCACTGCACTCCAGGCCGGGCGACAGAGCAAGACTCCGTCTCAAAAAAAAAAAAAAGAGTAATTTTATTTCTTTTGAATCTAATAATAAAAATTTGACGTTGTGTTTTGTACCTTTTAACAATTTTATTCTTTTAATTCATTTTGTTGTATTTTACAAGTTTCTATCTTTGAAGGGTTGGAAATGTAAAAAAAAAAGTGGTTTATAACACAATTTGAGAAGCATTGTTCTAGGTAACAGCTTTGCAAGTTTTTAAACTGATTTGTTTGCAAAAGAAAAAAAAAGCATGATCTGTGGTTTGAAATTGCATTTTAATCTAAACCTGTTTCTGAAAATGTATTAGGAATTAGTAATTTGGATATTGGCCACTTCCATGGTTCTGTGAGAAGAGGCCCTAAATTAAATTGGTTTGGATGGGTGGAGGGGGACATTTTTCATTTTTGTCTTACACTTAGTGCTTTTCTCAAAAGTGGCACATTTTAATTAAATTCTTGATTCAAGATAATAGCATGAGGAACTTGTCTATCATCCATAGTTACAGTCTCCTTTCTTGACTTATCATAATAGCTAGTAAAACAATTCCAATTTCAATATGCTCATAATTGTTCATTGGAATAACAGAACAGTAAAAAGAACAACAAAACATTGCTGATGATGCCAACTTAGTATCATAAGTTTTTCCATTTATGGAAAGCAAGCATAGCTTCAGAGAGACATTTGCAATCCCAGTTCAAGTTTTAATTTTTCTTTTTCTTTTTGGATAAGTTGGGAAGTCTTGTTCTATAATATAATGTTATAAAATAGGTTCATATAAAGTTACCAACCTTAATAGGATCTTTTAATGTCCATACAATTAATATCTCTTCTTTAAAATAATCTCTTATTGGTGGGATTAATATTCAGTGGGGGAATTCCTCACTAATTTTTGGATATTATTATAAAAAGCATGTCTCCAAATAAAGATATGGGCTAAGGGTATGAACAGGCATTTCACAGAGAAATACATTCAAATGACCAAAAAGAAAAAGAATGTTTAACTTGACTAACTCGAAAACGCGAATATCACTTTGACAGAAATAAGAAATAATAATGGTTTTGAAGAAACAGATACCCTTATGTACTGCTAGCAGCCCTGTAAATTGGTTCAATGTTTCTGGATGGTAATTTGACAAAACTCATCAGACACAAAAAAATACACTCCTGTAATAAGCATTTCCGCTTTGGGGAATTTATAACTAAGGAAATAATTTAAGATATACTTGAAGATTTAGAAATCTTTGGCAATGTAAATTATGACGTGTCAATACAGTGGGATGCTGTATGGCATTAAAAATGAACTTGCAGAAATATGTCTGTATATATTCTTAAGAGAAGGAAACAGATTAGGGAATACTCTGCATGCTATAATAACATTTTTCTGCAATGCATTTGTGTAAGTACATGCATAGAAAAATATCTGTAGGATATATTTTAGGTCTGTGGGCAGAATTAAGAGTGTAATTTTTGCTCATTTAGCTCGTTGGTGTTTTTCTCTAATGAGGATATATTGCTTTTGAAGTTTCCGTGTTGAATATTTGGTATCTACTTAAAAATGCACTGAATGATATTGGGGGAAAAGAAATGTTTCCTATTGATTATCAAATCAACAGGATGTCAGCCATTCCCCAGGTCCTTTTTGAAGGTTCATGAGGAGCGTGTTTTTCTTTCAGAGTTGGTTCTTGAAAGCTTGTATGTGAGAGATTATTTTATTTTATTTTATTGCTGTGACACATATCTATCGTTTTCTAAACAAGAAAGCCAGTGTCACAGTTAGGTACATAGAGTTATTTTCATTCACTTGCAGTCCTGTTGTATTAATACTGAATAAGCAGAGACAGTCTGACTGGTGGTGAAAGATGGTAATCCAGCCCCAGGGCTTTTTCTGGTCAATCCTAAACCTCTGATTGCCACGTTTTCCTAATTTCCCATTTCCAGGGCATCACTAGAGTGACCTTGCTTGCTGAATATGATGCTGTGAATCTCCAAGATTTTCACATGCATTTGGAAGTGGGCAGCCAGGCGATTGTTTACAGGACTCCAAATGAACTGTGCACTCACAGCAAGTTTGATAAACACACATTTCCTCCTTTTATCAGTGAGATTGCAAAATATGAAGTATGAGTTTCCAGTTTTACTCATTCCCCTCAACCCTTTTCCTGTTTAAAAACTTAGACGTACTAATTGGATGCTGATCCGTCCCTGTTTTTCATTCTGCTTGCTGGTAGTTGACGGCTTAGTTCAGTACTTACCTAGGCAAGATTTGGCAAACTTTCAAAAATAAACTTTCCGTGTATTCAACTTAAAGGAGATTCATCCCAAGGAATGTAATGTGAACACTAATTAACAGTAATGACTGCTAATCACTTTGCTTTTTATACTCCTTTAGGAGCACTGCTATTATCCAATGTAGTCAAGTAAAATGCTTGTATATGAATCAACAATGTTGCATCCTTTTAGCAGCTATTGCTCACAATCAAGCTTTGCATAAATTAAAGTTGACTAAAATTGATTTTAATATGCTGCTCTCTTTCAATAGTAAACTAAAATATCTAGTTAAATATCCTGCATATTAAAAATACATTACCTAATATTTTTTTTTTGCAGCCATCCTGTGGTAGATGAAAAGCAATATTACAAATACATTTTCTCACAGTTCGTGACACTTTCTCTTAGATTTCTTCAAAAGTGGACACAACTCTTCATAGTCCCATCAGCACTTTGATTCTGTTGTAAGCATTAATTTTGTTAGATCAATGAAAAGTAATCAGCCTATGTTTAATTTTTCTGAATTTGTTCATTTACTTCCTATAGGATCTTACAGATTCTTTAAATGATACAGTCTATTTATATAAAGTTGGTTCATAGGATTGTACATTCAACATTCATTAAAAAGGGTTGTTGATTATGTTTAGTGAATTACAGGACCATTATAAAAGCTTTCTGTTTATTTACATGCATTCAACATACCTAGAACTAGAACTGCCTTGCCTTAGGAGACTAAGCAAAACTCATAAATTAATAATTTAAGGGAGCAATACTCAAGTAGCATTTCAGTTAAGAAGTAAAGCCTCAGAGTCAGTACCAGCCAGTTTAACAATGCTTTACTTTTTGACTTTTATTGGCTGAAAATAACTCGTTAAGCTGGAGCTTTTGTAATAAAATGAAATCTACATACCATCTAAAGCCCCTTCCCCTCCTTTTGATTTATGAGTAGGTTGACATATTACTGGAGAATTTTTAACACTTTCACAGTTCTGCACTTTGATTTCAGAGAAGGTGCTAATCTCTCTGGAATTTTGAGAGTGACAAAATGAGTTGCATACTGTTTTTCCAGGGAATTTGGGTTTCTTTATTAGAGGCCGTAGTTTTATTATGGTACCTGTATTAATGCGGATTTATCTAATATGTGATATGGTGGTGTGATTAGATATGCATTAATGGAGGATCTTTTTTTTTCATTGTACATATTCTGCTTGGTTTGATCATGATATTATAATTCTCACAGCTAATGTCCATGTTTCTACAGAGGTTCAGCAATTCAAGACATTATTTTCAAATTACCAAAATGAGATAATTTAACTCCCTTTTACTTTTGCATTATTTTTAGTGGAAAAAAATTAAGTGGTAGTATAATAAGAAGCTTTATGCTGTGTATACTACTCTTATTGTATATATTTATTAAAAGAACCTTTGACACTACTTAATTGGATTTAATTTCAAAAAATTGTAACAGGAATGATGTGAGATAATAGAAAATATATGGAACTTAATTAAGTGCTGTCCATATGTAAAGGTAAGATTCGTGACTATTATTTGATGTAACTTATGTATTTTACATTCTGATACTATTGTATAATAGCACAAAATGCATGTCTATGAGGAAAAACTTGGTTTTTCTATTTTGCTTTGAGTTTTTATGTGTAATAAAATTATGCTTAGAATAGGCAAGGATTTCAGTTTTGATTCTTCTTTGCTTTTTTTTTTTTTTTTGTACCATGTTTACTTTCATGTGAGAGTGATTGATCTGTAGCTGTCATTTTATCCAAGAAGGGACAAATGGAATTGGCCTTTTAGACAAAAGTATGCAAACAGGCTGCATTCTTTCTGTTGATAGAATTATGGAAGGATTGCATGAGGTGCCACATTCAGTTTCCTATTGATTGTAAAGAGGATTCTGCAATGGGGTGCTGTTTCCAGTGGATAAGGAGGTGCTATGATTAGTTACCTTTCTCATGAAAGCACTACAAAGGGAAATGCAAAATGTGTGTGCAGTGCAGTCTTCTCTATTTGACAGTTGTTTTTGTTAAGTTTTTTCCCCCATTGAAGTCCGGCCTATTTTAGAAAAACATACATTTTAGTTTTTTCCCCTTTATATCAGGCTTAGTAGATTTCCATGCATTTGACCCTTTAGAGAAATTGCACATTATAGACAGTTTTCTTTTTCTCAGCCTCTATTGTAAAGCTTCAAAGCTGATGCAACAGTGCCCTCTATAGTCTTTTAGTGAACATTAGACAGATGTAGATGATTTCAAATGTTCAGGTAAGAAGGAGGACATTTAAATTTAATTTTTGTTCAAACAAGAGACCCCTTTTTCCTAAGTAGACATTCTTGTTTTTCACTAGTGGCTTTACTTTAAACAAAGAGAACAAAAGACCATTCTGACTTTTCATTTAGAATTATTGGCTGCTTCTTCATTTTATCCCTTGGTAAATCTCAGGTTTTATCAGATGTTCATCAGAGTAATTTGAGAAAGATGGAATCTTACAGGCTGTACTGTCTGTTCATGAAATATCTTTTTGAAGTTGAACTCTGATAGGAGTATTTCTTTAAAATAATTTAGTTCCTTTGTACTTGTTTTTTCTATTTAATTAGAATCTGAGTGGGCTGCCTAAAATTTGACTTCTATTTATTCCTAAATTGTGTAAACCAGGCGTTATACATGACATTATTTAAATTCAAACCAAGGGAGTTACACAATGACTAAAGTGTTTGTCATTCATTAGCATTGATTTAAATTTTAGATTTCCTTTTCTCTCTTTTTTGGTTACCTTTTTGATTGTATACATTGATAGCTAAGTTTTTCATTGTAAAATACAACTAGATGTGAAGTTATGGATAATAAAAGCAGGCATCATGTTTAGATAAGATTAGAAGAGAAAAATTTTATGGATTAAGTTTATTTTGCTTCTGAAAGTGTTTTAATAAAAAGATCATGGGCCCAACTCCTAGTTTCTTCGTGGATTCGCTATGTAGTGTTGAACACGTCTTAACCCCTGTGGCTGCTTTCTCTTCTATAAAATGGGAGTTAAAAACACCTTATCCTTTGATGTTTCTGTGAGGTGTTAGAGATAATATATTTAAATTAGCCAGGTTAGTAGAGATGCTCAAATGGTAACTTTATTTCCAAAACCACAGTAGGAAAATAAATGGCTTGGTTTTATATGAGGAAGTTTTAATATAGAATCTAGAACACATTTAATGCACTTTGGATTTTGAAAGTCCTATCTGGCAATTTCTGGATTTATGTGAATCTGAAAGTTGGGATAGCATTTCTTGGTAATGTGGACTAACATAATGAGTTGTGCATTCAGTTTCAACTCCCTACATACCTCATTCCCAAACTTTTAAAATAAACTGTATTTGGAATCTTTATTTTAGTAGAAATTTACCCACAAACCAATATTTAGCAACATGTGAAAACTGATGATAAAACTCAAAAAAAAACAAAACAAAACAGAAATTTAAAATTTTTCCCCTTTAGTGTATCTGAAACTACTTAGGACACTTAGGATACTTTTTCAATTATCTGGGTTCTTAGTAATAATAGTCTAAAGCCCTTATTTGTGTTTTCTAGCTATACAGCTTTTGTTTTCTCCAGCAGTTACGAAGAAGACCGGTGTGTAAAATAGATGAAAATGGAGCTTTTCTGGTTGAAATGGAGATGGGGACCTAGAGTCCCTCTCTTTCAAAGCAACAGAGTTTAAAAGCCACTTGGTCCTGTACAGTTTATGTATATGTGTGTACACACACTCTTTTTGTTTTGTGTAAGGGCTTTGTCTTACTTTGGTTTGAATTCATAGTGCCTAATTCTGTACCTGGCACATAAAAGATGTTCAATTAATGTGTGAATACAGAATTTTTTGAATACCAGGCCTTCCCTTGTTGATTTCAGACACCTCATGCATAAAAATGCAGCTTTATGAAGCCATCTAATAGTAAAGTAATTGTTTCTCTGTGAACCAATTAAAACAAACATACTTCTGGCATAATTCATCAATTTAATTTTTTTAAAGTAAAACATTGTTATAATTGCAAATAATTATGGGAAATGAATGAGAAATATTTGGAACGTGTCTTCAGTATGATTAAAAGCTGTTATATTCCACAATGGTTGGTTTAGATTTAGACACTTCAAATGACCTGATGATAAAAATAATCTTACACAAAGAACTTTGGAATTGAATGTTCTCAATATTCAGTAAATTATTGTTTTTCTTGTAAAGTTCTTATTTATGTTTTGTCTTGCTTTTGAGTAATCTTGAATGTCATATTATAATAAACCACCTATAGTTTTTTGTATATCACTTGGGTTAAAACTAAGAATTGTAAAATTATCTTTTTATCACTATAAAGAAGGAACCAATGTTTTAAGCTTGAAAAGGAACAAATTCTTAGTAACCAAATATGGTAGTTCCTCTGAAAATAATGACCAGTTACTGTAAGGAATATATTTAAAATTACATTCTGGCTTAGAAGACTGGCAAGATGCTGTCCACCAAAGAAAAAAATTGAATAAGGTATTTTTTCTTTGCAATGAGAGTACCAAATTAAGAATCCACTTAATTAAAATAGTGATAAATGTAGATTACATTACTGAAGACAGTGAAATACAGCTGCTCTATCTACTGAGAGCCTGCATAATTTACCAAGACTGTACAAAGAAGCAATGGAGCAGCCACTGCAGACTGTTCCAGGAAGCGTCCTGTTTATTCTACATACATTTCTTTTTTTAATTAAAATGTCAATGATAATTTTATTAGCAGTCCTCTAAAAAAAATCCTTCTTTAAATTTTTCCAAGGTGCTGGAATATGAGCTATCATTACTGCTGCTGAATGAAACAGATTAAACCTGAAAAAAATAGCATGCTATTGTATTTTATTAATTCAGTTTTCTTTATTATGAGTTGATATGACGTATGTGATGATGTCTGCATATTTTTTCATGTGAGTCTTGTATGAAAGAAATGTGTGGCAAAATCCTTGAATAATATACATTTAAAAAAATCTGTTGGAACCATAAGCAAAATTTGGGTGAAGTCAGAAGTAGTACTGCTTACAAATAAAGGTGTAGGTACGTATGCTCTGGAATTCTCAAGGTGAGGCAGAACCTCCTAGGAGTATATTAGGAACAGCTCCTTGCTATTTCCTCTTCAACTCCGTCACTAAGTTGTGATTAGGGTTACTATGTGGCATGTGAGTGAGTGAGACCAAAAGTGATTGCCTGGAGACCAACAAAGTGGTTGAAAACCTGTTACACTGTATGTTTTTATCCTTTAATGATGACCAATGATATATTCATAATTAAATAAAGTTTAGAAAACCAATATTGTGTTTACCAAGAAATGTCGATGGGTTTTTTGCCTCTGAGGGATAAGTGGGGACTCTAGGGTTGGACTCAGCTTTGTTCTGGGTTCCACTGCATGTTATGATCTTAGTTTAGTTAACTTCTCTATACCTTGGCTTTCATATTTGTAAAGTAAGACTAGTAGTAGTACCTACATCATAGGGTCATTATGAGCATTTAATGGGATAATCCATGGAGAATAGATCATACAGGAAGCATCAATAAATATTAACTGTTACATACTTATTTGTCACTAGAAAAACACTTTCTCTTTCATTAGGGCCATAGAGCATTGCTGATATTTAACTAACTTAATAAGATAATTGTTATCTGTCATGGTTTATCTGTTGATCTGGTTCTTAGTGAACTTAGCTGTGCTCTTCTGTCTCTTTAGGAGTATTGTGTGGTGGAAATTCTGCTACTCCTTGTTTTGTCTTTAATTGTCTTTTTAGTACTTAATATATCAGCTCCTTTGGCATTGATGAATATGAGCTTGTGCATTTCAGTACGTCTGCTTTGGGCTTTGCTTTAGCTTGATGCGAGGTAAGAATTAATTGAATATTTTCCAGGGCTTAATTTTTCTAAAGGGTCTTTTGAGTGACCACCTATTAAAAACTTCTTAACTAGGAAAGTTTTGTGGGCACAAAATAGATGTATCACCAAGAATTTGAAAAGTTTGTGTGAGAAAACAAGGTCTCACTTTGTTGTGCAGTGTTACAGTCATAATTCTCTGCAGCCTCAAAACGCTGAGCTCAAAGGATCTTCCGCCTTCAGCTTCTTGAGTAGCTGGAACTACAGGTGAGTGCCACCACACCTGGCTAATTTATTTTATTTTTTGTATTTTCATAAAGATGGGCCTCTTGCTATGTTACTCAGGCTGGTCACGAACCCCTGGCCTCAAGCAGTCCTCCCACCACAGCCTCCCAAAGTTCTGGGATTACAGGTGTGACCCACCATACCCAGCCCCTATGAACTTTTTCAGATGATTTTGTTCTATATGCTTTTTCCTTTGAGTGTCAATAAAATGATGAATGAAAGAGAGGAAAAGAAGTCACGTACTATAATACATAACTATTATTTATAATGTTTACACGTGCTGTATAAGTTGTAGAATGTTAAGATACATTAACCTTTTTTTTTTTTTAAACCTTAGTGTGTTTCAGGCATTTTTCTAAGTGCTAAAGATCTGGCTGATTAAGGCAACAGATGTAGTTGATTAAAGCACAGTGCCTGTCTTAAAGACTTAGCACTGAGTTTTAAGGCAGGAAATTACTGCTATGTATTAGTCATAATTATTTGTGATGAATTCTTTGCTCTTCTAAAAATATTCTGCATTCCCTATATTTTTCTTATTTGTTCATGACTTGGCGTCTGTCCTTCTTTGTCTGGCCAGTGTTACTAAGTTTCTCCACAGAATGCTGTCTTCTTGAAGGCTCAGTATTGCTCTGTCTGGGCCTGTTGGGAACTTATATATAATTCTTCATTTAGCTTATATTTAAATTATTTTAAGGTTATTTAATATCTTGAAATAATTTGTCAGTTTTATCACTTCAGGGTTAGAGTTTATAGGATTTTTTCAGAGGTAAGTTTCTCTCCCCGGTCTTCCCCAATAGAGAGCAGATAATTACATATGAACATAGGTTTTTAGTGCTTCCACCAAAGTAACACTATATGGTATTTGCCACAGTGAAGTCATATGATTCAGAACTAAAATTAAATCAAACTTCCAATTCAATGTATCCTGAGGTCATGGATTAGATACTGTTTACTTTCTTCTTTTAAATTAATTGCTTTGGAAAGCGAGACATCTCTCCTTATTTAAGGAAGCATCTTATTTATCAGATATTCTTTAGGGCTGTCATTGACTAGGTTCTATCAAAGATTAGGTAACATTCCATTAAGTTTAATTTTAGGCTAATATCAAGGGACTTATTTTCAGATGTTCTGGAGCATTTATACTTATGTAGAAATTTTGTCTTTAGCTTTAAATGGCTCCTTTATGCTATTTTGCATAATACATCTTCTCAAACTGTTACTTGCAAATATTTTAAATACAACGGTGTTATATAATAGGTAAAACTAACTTAGTTTGTGAGGATTCTACATAGTTATAAGATTTTATTTACATAGTCATAAGATGCCAAACTTATATTAATGCTTTCTTCTTTGTGGTTGAGAATTACTGAGACCCTACTGTGTAAGCAAATCGCAGCTATTAGCTGAATTCCTGGTTTTATATAACAAATTTAGTATGACTATAAAGTTTCCAACCCTTTACTCCGTGTTGTTATTGACTTAGAATCAATTGATCAGTCAAGCAGTCAGAAATGGAAATGATGATGAAGCATTAGCAACCAAGAAAAAGACTTTTATGAAAATTTAAGGGAAAAATGTATGTTATAAATTACTTATTAACATAATAGTTAAAATATTGTTTTATAAAAAGGTTTTTAGCTTGTCAATCATATACATATTTGAGTGTTATAATGTTCATTATCTGGACATGTTAAAGATATGTTTAATTATGTTTAGGAGGAGAAAAAAGTAGTCTGTGTACCTGTTAGCTTTGTAGAAAATAAAGTTAGGATCTATAAAGTTTGTTTTTTTATGGTTTGATAAAGTAACCAATTTCTTTCCTTATATTAACTCAAGATTTGGAATAAGCCTCCCAAGACTAAGTGGTGTTGTAATTTATTTTCTTATTTACTACAATTATTTGATATTTTTGCATAGTAAAAATAACATTGGCATTAGATGATATCCTTTTTGCTTTCTAGTTACTATGATAGATCTGACTTCTCTACATTATTTCATTTTAATTTTTGATGTTCATCTGTCTTCTACCTCTTAGATAGTTGGAAGAAAGAGCATCTTTCTTCTGGAACTAGGTTTTTAGTACTCCTCTTTTGGTGCACATGCTTTCTTTATTCAGTGGAATTGTGTCTTTGTAACCTTGCAGGATACTCACCCATGTTCTTCCCGCCTTGTTTTTCTTGTCTAAATTCTCTGTTAATTTTCTTCGATACTTAGAAGAATTATGTTTTAAATTAAAAAAATACACAAAAGTGTAAAAATATGACGATGCTCAAAGTTCAACCATTTCAAGTTAACATTTTGACATAGTTTTGTGCATGCACATACATAGATGCACACACATACATAGATGCACATACATAGATGCACACACCTGTGTGTGGTATTTCTGTACTTGTACATTCCTTTTTTTAAACTTAAAATACCAGAAACATTTTTCTTTGCCATTAAAATCTCTTCAGTAAGATAATTTAATGGCTACTTAATATTCTGTCATGTGTCTGTATAATAATTTTAATGATTCTCTAATTTTGTAAATTAGGTAGAACCTAATTTTAACTATAAATAATAGCCCTTTGATGTGATCCATAAATTATTATCTACATTTTTAAAAATTAATTCCTTGGGATGCATTTTCAGATGCGGAATTAATGGATCAAAGTATATGATTATTTTTAAGGCCATTGAAACATATTGCCTAGTTGATTTCTATAAATGATACACCTGCTTGTGAATTCATTATTTATATTTTAAAATTCAAGTTCTTTGTTTAATGTATCTGAAACCTTAACTTGAAATTGTTTTTACAATTCTTGGCATTTGGTGAACTCAAGGTGGAAGTAGCATTCTGCCCATCTTTTGAGTACATTTTATTCTTGAAACAAAACCAAAGAGATATGTGTTAGGGCAATTCAGTCATGTAAGACAAGGCATAAGGTGACTTTTTCCCCTTATTGTGAGAAGTCAGTTTCCAGGGATTTAAAGGAGCTAAAGTAGATCGATGACCAGTGGCCTCGTGTGCTAGCTTTTCGTACACTTTATACTAAAAATGTGCTATGTGGATGAGCACAGATATAGGTAGAGACATGCATAGATGTTATTTTTTAAACAGTTACAGATGTGATGCTAATTTTAACTTATTTTTTCTACTAGGTTCTGTTTTCCAACTAGCCACACTCTTCTGCTCCTGGGTATCAACTGACTTATTTTCTGTTGGCATCATTGAGTTTGACAGCATTTAAAAATGATTTCTGATTTTCTCGGAGTAAATCAATGGTGGTAGAATATTGGCTTAGTAAAAGTAGTTTAATCATTTTGGGCATATTTTTTATATCAAACATGTAAGATTTTAGGTATATATCACTTTGTACAAATTATTACTGCAGGTTTAAAACACTACTTTATCCCATTAATATCCCATAGAAAATACTTTATGTTCACTAAATATCCCATAGAAAATACTTTATGCTTCCTGTTTTTTATGAACTTTTATTATTAATGTTGACAATTTCTATTATGGCATTAAAAACAAAACAAAACTATAGTGCTACTATTTTAAACCTAGTTACTGGATTAAATATTATAATAGCTCATTTGTGAGAATAAAATAATGTTTATTTTGTGGTCATTATTACTAAATCATTATTTAGACTTTGCAAAATAATGTATCACCATCTTGGAATTGTAATACCTTTCTCTTTTGGTCATTTTAGTGTCTTAGACCTAATTCTCTCTATTTTTGTTCATACTTTTGATGAAGTTAGGGAATATTTCCTTCTGTGACACTTTTTTTTTTTTAATGGCAATCTCTTGGTCGTTTCTCGTCGGTGATATGAAAACGCTGCTATTACACTGACTTGAGTATGGGGATAAGTAGGAGTGTGTGTGAGTGTTGTTGAGAGGGGTACTGCTGCTCTTTTCCAAGCTACATTGTTTTTTCTACTTTTCAGCTATAAGCACATACACATATTCACACTGTGTACAGTTTTCATGGTTCAATTCTCCCCCTATTCTTTTTCCTCTCATTCACATTCTACTTTTTTCCTCTCCTTTTTCTCTTTCATCTCTCACGTGTGTATGCATGTACATACACACACAAATGAATTTTCAGGTGTTAAAAACAAAGGTTACAGACAGAGATCTAGATCCAATTTAAACGCTTAAGTTAAATTTTCTCTTTTTTCCCCTCTTTCATTAGATTATGGTCATCTGTAATATTTATGTCTTTTTATGAGCACTGGTTGTTCTGTCCCTTCACTGTTTTATGTCTCTTTGTGAAAAATAAGCTGTGAAACCAGATAAACTCTGAGATTAGAAAGTCTTAAACTTGAATGTGCAGACAGATCATTTGGGGATCTTACTAAAAATTTGGGTTCTGATTTAGTTGGTCTGGATGGAGCCTGAGATTTTTCTAACAAGTACCCAGGTGATGCTGAGGCTGCTGGTCTGAGTCTGCACTTTGAGCAGTCAGGTTTTAGACTCTGGTTGCCTGCAAAAAAGAGTATCATTTATTTAGAACAGGAATATTTGGGATTCTTCATACATTAGCTCTGAGTCCAGTATCTACAAGGATGGGATGTATATTTTCTTTCAAAACCTAATTTGCCATGTTTCCTCACTTTTCTTTGATTTAGGCAATTTTAAGCCATAAGAGTTTAAAAGATTTGTGAGTTTGGGATCTTCTGTGATGGTCTCACATACAGCTTCCCTAATTTAGTTTGCTACTTAGTGTATACTAATGATGACATGTATCAGGGTTTTTGGTGATTTAATTTTATCGTATATTATCTCCAACTGATGGTTGAAAAAATTTTCTGCTAGGAATTTTGGAGTTGAAGGTGAAGAGTGGGGAATTAGGAGCACGGATGGAGTACCTAGGATGAATCTGAGAAACAGGTTACTGCACTGAAATGCTTTTATCCTTTCTCATCCCTATGGTTACCACTAGAAGAATCACGGACAACTGAGTTGAAATAAATTACTTACTGAATGTAAGAAAATTACCTGATACATATGCAGTTGTTCCAGTTATGCTTTTAAACAAGATGTCTTTAAAATAAAGAGACCCACAATTTCCTGTACAAAAATGGACAGAGCTTCCAGCAATAAAGATGTATGTCAGAACCTGCGTAGTGATTGGAAGGTGGGCTGGTTTCAGAAAGGAGATGATGCGACCAAGTTCTGCAGGCTGGCCCATTATTTGTAATACAATAGTCAAATGTGACAATCGTCAAAACACCTGTTTTTTGTTTTTGTTTTGTTTTTTTGTAGAGTCAGGATTTCCTTCTGTTACCTAGGCTGGAGTGCAGTGGCACCATCATGGTTCACTGCAGCCTCAGCCTCCTGAGCTCAGATCCTCCCAACACAGCGTCCTGAGTAGCTGGTACTACAGGCACACACAGCGACTCTTAGCTCATTTTTTTTGTTTTTTGTAGAGAGAGGGTCATGCTGTGTTGCTCAGGCTGGTCTCAAACTTGTGGCCTCAAGCAGTCCTCCTGCCTTGGCATCCCAAAGTGCTGGGACCATAGGGATGAGCCTCCATGCCCAGCTACCTGAATCTTTAAAGCTGATAGTTGTAAAGTTTCTTGGTTTACAACACTATTGAGGAAAAATGATTAAATTAACTAATGTGGCTGGTTCCTGAGGTAGCAAAAGAAGTCACATACTCCAAAGAAAGATAAGTGAGAAGGCTTTCCCCTTGCTTGTAAGCACTATGCTTGAAAATTAATTGTATTTTAATTTAGGACAAAAAAATATTCAGCATAGATTTTGTTTTTTCAAACGTTATTTTAAATCTAGGTACAACATTTAAGTTATATTTCCAATCTTATTTGTCTATGTACTTTCAATAAATATAGATTGCCCTTTCTTTAGTCAGCCTACGTTTAAAAAGCTTATGTTTTGCCATAATACAGTAGAATTATTTGTGTTAATGTTACAAGTCTCTAAACTGCATGAACATTATCCTGCTGTTTTATTGTTTTATAATGTAAAAGTAAATGCAAGCATTAAGAAATGTGCAGTGCTGTCAGGCTCCTTCAGGATTTAAGAAAATTGCTCCAACTATTGAAGAACTGAAAATAATCTTTCAGGTCGCAAAGAGCAGTAGTTATAATATTGCCGAGCATTTTGCTTTCTTTTTTCTCTAACCGTAGTGGTGATTTGAGTCAATGCTGAAGAAATTCAGATTTTATTTTATTTCGACAAACTGCTATTGCCTTGTAAGAATTACATATAAAACAGGATGGTTAAAAATAGGAAGAAAATAGAGGACTCATTCTTAACTCTACCTAAACCTAAATCATAAATCTGTTTCTTGTCATAGTAAAAATTGTACAGCCCAGCTTTATCTGACTTGTGAATTTGGTATAATAGGCACAAATACTATGTGTTAATCACAAAACTGTGAAATTGTATTGTGTTGCAAGCTCTTCATAAAAATGAAACAAACATACAAACAAAATCTGAAAGCCAAAGCCTTCCCTAAAAGTTCTCACATGGGGTTTTGAATTTTTAACATGAAAGGAAGTAGATACTCCTTATGGTTTTTAGCCTATTGTCCTATATGTTTAAAAATATTTCCATTTAAATGCAGATTTTGATTTTCCATCTGGGACTAGGTAGAAGCCATGCTATTACACTCCTAAAAGAATAATCTACTTTAACACAATATTTCTCCCTAAAGGGATGGTCTTTTCTAGTCATAAGGTATTATTTTTCTCAGAATGATATTAACATTCAGGATTTAGCGATTTCATCTTGATTTGAAAGATGTTTTGTTCTGGCAGTAAAAGGGATTAGGAGAATGTCATGTGTATCCTATTGCTAAAAAATAGCCTTACCTTGCTCAAGATTAGGTATTAGTAATTTTTAAAGTGTTTTGGGATAGGCATATGATTTGTATTTTTATGATGTAAAAAACTTTAAGCCCAGTGAAATGGAAATTGCCAGATTCATTAAATATCAGGTTGTACAAATATGGTGTTTTGAATAGATCAAGTAGCATGTTTGAGAATTTCTGAACATGTTGTAACATGTTTTGCATTCCTTTTCTTTGTGCCTCGTAAAGAAGCCTTTTGGATATATAAGAAAATCATTAGAGCAACTGGTTACTCCTTTCGGGGGCATAGATGTGTTTATTATGCCTCTGCATCAAAATTTATTAAAACTTTAAGATAAAAAGGGATTACATTAATTAAATGGAATGTCTCAGGCAGAAGAAGGAAGGCTCTGAAGGCCTTTCTGCTATTTGTTGGGCAAAGTCTTGGTGTGCAGAATGTAGCTATCCAAGGCTTAAAGCACACTGGGACCTGGTGTGGGATGCCAGCACCATGCCCCTAGGCACGCTGTCATTCAGCCGGCAGATTAATTAACCAGGGGCTGCACAGTCCTCCTGCCGAGTCTCTTACTTTCAGTCAGCCCATTCTTGAGGCAGAAAATACGAGGGTTTAAAAGCCTGGAACATTCAAAAAAGTTTTTTCTCTTAACAAAATCAGAGTGTATACTGACAATTTTCTAGAAATAGCCTTGCTCACACACATACATATACATGTATATGTATATATAGGTGTATATATATGAGTTGTATATGTATTTGTATGAATATATACGTATATAAATTTTATCTTTGCATGAATGAGTGATTTTAACAGATTAAAGAGTTGAAAACCCAACCAGAGTATGACAGTCTAACCTCCAGAGAGAATTTTTCTAGTGTCAGTGTGCATTCTTTAATATTTCTAATTAATGATTTATTAAATCACACTGGATAGCGAGCTCTTACTTATGATTTAATAGTAGCAAATTAATTTAGGCAATTCAGAATTGTACTGTATTAAGAGATACATGTTTTAATTTAGTTTGTTCTTTTTACTTTGAAATTTTGTCAAAAATTGTTTATGGGGTATATTTTAATGTTAATTTTTATTTCACTGTCACTGGAAATATTCACATACTCTGTTAAAATTCAAACCTGCACTTATAAGTATTGAGGTCTCAACAGTCAACTAAAAAAGATACATTTATATATCTGACTAATCACAACTATACTCATTCAGATTTTCATTAAAATTACTGTTTATTTTCAGCAAGGACATTTCTATTCATACATAGAAGTTATTGTGAGAGAAATGAAAATTTTGTATTATAGTATTTTGCCTAAAAAATACTTTTAACATTGTGTATTCATCTTTAGAATTAATGTGTTAAATTTGTGTGTTTTCTCTTTTCAGGTTAGCTTGTTTTATAATTATATTTAACATCATTAATAGCTTATAGATCAAATATTAGTGTCTGATTATTTTCTAAATATAGATCAAAGTTTATGTTCATAAGAAAGTATTTTGTTTGTACTTTAAAATTAAGAAAAACAAGATGACTAAATGCAAAAAAGATATGCTTTCATTTAAATTATTTTAGCAGTGTAGGATACAAGTTTCTTCCACCCCCAACCTTTTTTTTTCTCTGACACTGTCATATTTTTTAACACTCTCACTAGAATTTATTTTGTTGTAGTAAATAAAAGACAAGTCATTATTAAACAGATTTTGCTGTTAATTCAATGTATGATTACCCTTTGCCATAGGTACTTTTAAGGGCTTTTATCCAAAATAAAATTCATTAAAAATGCAATTAAAAAATCTATTGTTAATGACTACTTGAGTGACTGGCTCATAATTGGTTCATTATAATAAAAAAGCAACTGTTTAAAAATCATGACAATGAGCTACAGTACAGAGTGAACACTTCATTGTAAGGCCCTATGTGATTATAGGATCCTGAAGGTGAAGCAGAGAAGCATGTAAATTGGAGACTCCAGCACAACTTTCTCTTTTATACCAGTACAGTGAGTTCAGGTCGTGACCTAGCATGGGCTGTAGACGTAGGAGCCCCTCTTATTTACAGTGTCCCATGCTGAAGAGTAAACTCAGGTAATATAGTCCACTTAAATGCTGGCACTCAGACTCTTCTTTGTTTCCCTTCCCCAGAAATCTTTACAGTTGACTTAAATTACAAAGTTGTAATCAGGAAATCTTTAGTTCTGTTGGGGCAAAACTAACAAAGACAATATTGTCATACAAGCCATCATTATTACCTGCCCTCTTGTTAATGCAGGAAAGCATGTAAATAGTTCTTTTTCAAGCTCCAGAGTATTTTTAAAAAAACATTCCTAGAGATTTGCTTTTGTTCAGCTATTTGGTGATTTAATATTTGTGATTTTTTTAATTAATTAGTTTTAATTCATTTTATTTTTAGGCCATGGTTCCTAAATAAGATAAAGATATAAACGTGATGATGGTGATGATGCAGGAAGAAAAGTAAACTTTACATGATAAGTTTTTCCCTTAACAAATCAAAGTTTCGTTTCTCTTTTTGTGTCTTGAGCTTGCCAGTGATTTGACATACTGTGTGTGAACTTTGCAGTGTCAAACTTTGCAATGTCAGATGTCAGCTGTTCTCTTTAGAGTGTAAAATTTTAAAATACTGACAAGTGTAAATAAAAATGGTCATTAAATCTCTCTGCTTAGAGTTCCACCTATAAGGCAAAAATCTTGAGTTTCAACAGTAGTTTAAAGGGCTTCTTTAATGAGCCCTATATTTCCAAAATGCTTTTCCTGTTTGAGGCTAGAAAAACAGTACAAGTTTTAAAGACTGATGACTCCTGCTTTTGTTTAGTCTACAACAGCAATATTAATGTTGCTTTTGTGTTCTGGTGACTGACTTAGGTGTAATTTTTCATTGCATGTATTAAAAGTTGAATTATTTTCAACTCTGAACTTTAGACCAGCCCATGTGTGAACTTAGTGTATAAGCAAGGCAATAACTTCAGGATCAGAATCACTCAAGGCCACTCACATTATTAAATGCAACCAGAGAATGTTGATATTAGGAGTTTAATATAAATTAGAAAAAAAGCTTTCAATGAGACATTTAGCAGTTTTTAAAGAAATAAGACAAATTTAATTGACCTTATTGTAGCTTAAGTAACTAAACTGCTGGGGTATTTCATCATTACCCTCTTCTGTGCTGCTTTGTATTCCTCTCATCACCTTATTTTGTAAAGTGTGTATTTTTTTTTTTCTCAATAGAATTAAGAGGAAGTGCCTGCAAAGGAAACAACCATTTAAAGCACAGTAGAAATCACACTGCTTTCTGGTTGCATTTTTCTTTAAAGATCTAGTTAGGCCAGTTTATCTTTACACTTACAAGCAAAACTGAGCAATGCACTTCCCGTACTTGAGGCTGAGACAGCTTCAATCCACCTCACACTTACACACCGTTGAACATGCAAGCTGATGCCTTTGTGATTTGGAAATGGAATTTGATAAACCATTTGGTAAATGGCTATGTCATATCAGTGCCAAGTATTTTATACATGTAGGAATTAATGTAGCTGGGGAAACTATTCAGATGAACACTTCACTGTTTGTTTCATGTGGATACCTGGTAATATTTATAATTTGATGGCTATTCATGCTTAAGTCTTGTGGCTTGGTTACAGGCCTAATATTTCTGACCCTTTTTTACTTTGATATGTCTTATTATTTCCTCAAAGATTGCTTGTGTAGGATAGAGTTCTTTGTTCACTGGCACTTCAAGAAAAAGGGTCTATACTTGTACTAATATTTAAACAGAAATATCTTTGTATATTGCTAAGTGTTGTGGCATTTCATAGGCCAACAGTGATTAATTAAGATTATGATGTCTCCTGTGATGCATTAATTTATCTTTCCATTTCCAGGGCATATTGATTTTGAATATTAAAGAAAAGCTGCATCCATTCATTCATCAAATGTGTTCTGAGTGACTGCCCTGTTCTGGGTAGGGGATATAACTATCAATAAAAGAATGACCCAGATATATTAGAGCTCATAGTCTAGATTATGAGTAACAGTACAATCTTACATTGTTATGTAGAGGTTTTTTTTAAGAAAACAAACAAATGTTGTGAAAATATAGAAGAGAAAGAGATCAGTTTTACCTGGCGATGGAGCAGGATGGGCAGTTGTAGAAACAGATGAATGATGATTTATCAGGAGTGAGAAGATGACTTTCCAAACTGAAAGAACATTCTGTATGGAATATATTGATGGGACAACGTGGCACATACCTCTCAATTTGGTATGACTAGATGATACATATAAGTAATGGCATGACGTAGGAGTGAGAAGGTAATTTGGGGGCAGATTGTGAAGAGCGTTGTGTGCCTTGTTGAGGAGTTTGGAGACCCCATTCCATAAGTAATGGGGAGTTTTTGAAGGTTTGTAAGTAAAGAAGCAAAATGGATAGATTTGTATTTTGTAGTACTGTATAGGAGGTACAGGGGAGGAGAGATAGGGACTAGGTCTTTTGAGATCTTGAGATTAAGTTATCTCAAAATAGAAGATAGTGACACTAAAAAGGGATAAATCAAAACTGGATAAATTGATGGTAGAGATCATCAGCATATAATTAATAATCAAAGTCATGTGAAAAGTAAGCTTTCCTGGGGATTAAGTATTTCATAGTGGAAAATAACTCGCGTTCTGGTACCTGGTTCCCCAGCTGCTACTTACTCGCTTTGTAACTTTGGACAAGTTACTTTACCACTGTGTGCCTTTGTTTCCTCTTCTATAAAATGAAGATAAAAATAGCCTACCTCGTGGAATAGCTGTGAGGATTGAATGAGTCAATTTAGTGTTCTTGTCATATAGCGTTTCAAGATGAGAGGCATTTAGTCATAAATTAAGAACTAGAAAAAGTTATTGAAGATACAGGTTAGAAAAGGAACAATCGATTGAAGAAATCCAGGAAGATTTGCAAGTGATGGGATGAAGAGCACAGTGGGCCAGCTCTGGATAGAAGAGTGTGGGTATGTTTAAAAATGAGAAATGAAGTGGTAAAGGACTGTTCATCTTACAGCTGCTATTTTTCTCTGTGGTCTTTTGCCTCATGTGTTTGGAGGTGAGGGAAGTAATGAAGTGCTTTTAGGAGAATCTTAAATATTTGGACTGATCTTTTAAGAGAAAGGAAAAGGAGAGTGAGGATTGTCAAACCCCCCAGAGTCCAGGTGTGGTTAGAAATCAGAAGTGTGAAAAGGGGATGGTCTTTAAAATTTAACTTCAGTTAAATTGAAATGTAAGGTAATGATATTTGGTAGGTGAGATCACTTTTTAGAAAGCAGATTGCTTATTTACTTATAACAAAGGTATGTAACAATATATTTGATTATGGAACATATAAATAAGCATTCTAGAAATCATAGCAGGCAACAGTTGCTAAATTAAATTTCTGTAAGAACTAACCTTCCTTATTTCAGAGGGGAGGATAAAAAATTAATATGAATTTAAATACAGCTCTTCAAGGACTATATTTTCTGGACACTGATGCAGTCACTTTATGATGGTCACTTAAATATATCAGTGAGGCCAGGCACACTGGTGTGTGTGTATGTGTGTATATATATGTGTCTGTGTGTGTGTGTATATATGTATATACATACATATACACACATATAATTTTTATATTATATATAAATATATATAATCAGTGATGAAAACGTACCATGCTAGAAAACAATACATAGAATCCAGTAGTCCTCCCAGTCTAGCATTAATAATTGTGCTAAGTAGAAATAAGCATCTAGATTCCTACTTAAATGAATTGAAAACAAAGTGAGATCTTAACAAATAAGTTAAAGAAATGTGTAACATATTGTTGCAGTTTTTCTTTATTGCATGTAAGTTGCTTCAAGAATTACTCCAGTTAGCTTTTTGTTAGATTTTTCAAATATTCCTTTTTAAATGTTTTTCTATATGTAATTTAAAAAGCAATTTTCTGTTGTAATGATTAAGAATAATCTTTAAAATGCTATCACTTGGTTCATGTTAATATATATTACAAAGGATTAATAAATGCTCCAGTGTTAACTACTTACTATTCTTTAATTGATGAGAAGTAGAATGCTTACAGTTTAGATTCATTGATATAAAACAAACAGAACTCTGAATGGGAGATTATTTGTCAGTGGGGCAACAGTGGTTGGCAGTAGTAATGTAGTGATTCTTGTGGTATTTTGTTTTGTTTTGTCTCACTTTGCATAAGTACCCAGAGTCTCATTTAATTTTCTTTCTTTCTTTTTTCTTTTTTTACCTGTTGTAAAAATTTTAATACTTATAAAAGGAGAATAGCATTGTGAATCCTCATGTAGCCATCTCCCAACTTCAAACGTTTTCAACTCAGAGTACTTCATTTACAATGTACAAATTCCTGTGATGTCTTAGTGCCGATGTAATAATGGCCACATCTTAATTATAAATATAGAGAAGTCCAGAGTAGCATTTAAAATTAAGGATCAACTTGTATAAACAGATGTTGAAGAAATAAGTTTTATTTTTCCCCATATTCTGAGCATTTTTAAGCCATTGATTTTATTGTTTTCCAGTTAGAAAAATTAAAGCATCATAATTCTGGGTCATTTATCACAGATTTGTCAAGTTGCTAACGTCTGCTACCTAGATGATAAAAATTGAACTTCCCTTGGGAATGGTATGTGCTAAACTTAAATTGGGTGAGTTAAGATCAGGGTTGAGAACAGCTCTGATCCATTAAGTAGTCCTTTTTATCCTGCTTAGAAAAACTGTGGGAACCATTTTAAAATATAGCCACACTTAAAAGTACATGAACAAAATGAAAATCAGAACGACCTTCTACATTTTCTCTAGAAAGGTAATAATTATTAAATGTCATATTTTAGGTTTCTGAAATTATTTAATGAACAAAAATATGAGCAGATTTTTGTTTTATGGTCAAGTTTTTAGTAACATATTTGCCCTACTTATTAAAAAACAAAGAAACAGGTAACTGTACTGACTTTCCAATACTCAAACTCAATAGCTCCTAACATGTTTCTCTAAGTCTTTGTATAACAGAGACCAAGCCTTTATTTTTTACCAGGAAGTTGAAGAAAAGTTGTAATATGCAATGAGTTTTTCTGTGGTTTTCATCTTTTATGTGAAACATAATGAAGATTCCTAGAAAAAGTTACACTTGTCAGAAATTGACCCCACGTCAGCAGTCTGGGGAACTAATTTAATGTCTGACTAAGCTAAACTAATCTAACAAGAAGACTTCTCTGGTATTCATGAGCATCACTTTGCTAAAGAGGAAAGAAACAAGATATTAATAAGAGAGATTATTTTTAATAGAAAGTGTTATAAATGTGAAAGTAAGCCTCTAATGTTTTTCTGTATCTTATTATTACTGATTGTCATTATGATATTAGTGAAAATATATTGTGAAAAGAGAAAGGGCAATGAGATGGGGAAAAGGGAAGAAATAAATGAACAATCTTCTAAAATGAGAAATTCATAAAATGTATAATCAAACAGTTCCATTCTATTTAATGTTAAAAATTAATTATTGGCCGGGCGCGGTGGCTCATGCCTGTAGTCCCAGCACTTTGGGAGGCTGAGGCGGGTAGATCATCTGGGGTCAGGAGTTCAAGACCAGCCTAGCCAACATGGTGAAACCCCATCTTTACTAAAAATACAAAAATTAGCTGGGCATGGTGGCAGGCGCCTGTAATCCCAGCTACTCAGGAGGGAGAACCTGGGAGGCAGAGGTTACAGTGAGCTGAGATCATGCCACTGCACTCCAGCCTGGGTGACAGAGTGAGACTCTATCTCAAACAACAACAGCAACAACAAAAAACCAGATTAATTGTCACAAAAAGAGAGCACATACTAAAATCTGCTGCCTTATAGTTTATTTCTAATAGAAACAAAATTAGGGAAGATATCACATGAGTGGGCATGTTGTCTTGCCCATATTTGGGTAGCCCTGTTATTTGTTAAATGAATAAATAAATGCCAGTGAACAAAAAAGTAGTTTAGTTTTCATGTGAACAAGTATGTGGTAAAGTAACCCATACTGCTTTCTTGAGTCAATGTATGGTTATTTTTAAAAATAACGCTAGTGCTCTCATTCTCCTTGATCACCAGGCAGATGCAGTTCTGAGAAAAGGTAGTGAATGTCAAATTAAATTGCCTTGGATCATGTTGAGCTCCTTGTTAGTCTGCTGAAAACATTTGCAAGGCGAGAGTATAGTCATCAACAACTCATTCATTGACTGTATCAGCATGATTCCGCTTGTGAAAAGTATAAGGTTCAAGACTTACAACAGGAAGCTTCTGATCAAAGGAGAGGCCATCACTCTTTCCCTGAAGTGAGATCCTATCAGTATTATATGGAGTGATTATGATACTGGTTATATTGTGGCATGGACTGATATATTTATTATCTTGGAAAAACGGAGGGCTGACTCAACGGTTTGGACCAAAATATTCCTCACTCATGATAGGAGTAAACTTAGAAAAATATGACACCACCTTTAAGATGATAAGCTGCACCTCTTACCTCATCAACTTCTTGACCTTTTTGCACTGTGGAAAACCACATCAATACAGTCTGTGTCGACACCTCAAAGACTGAATGGTTTCTTTAGCAAACTGGTTGTTACGGGCATGGTGCTGCCAGGAACCTCATTCTTGCTTCTATTGGCCTGGCTATTAGCAAGTTACTTCCTGAGTTAAATGGGAAGTTTGCCAGCATGATACCTCTACCTATTCCCAACTGGCAGACCTGCCAAACACAGTGGCCAGAAAGCAATAAAGTAAGTATCTGATAGATGTATGTATCTTATTTCTCTTTGCTGCTAGAACTAGTGTTTCCCATAATACTTAAGTTTATTTATTGGTATGCTAATGATTTTGTTTATAGCAAGCATGCTGTTGACATTAGGGGCTTGGACCCTCTATAGCAATAGCTAGGGAACCGTCTTTTTTCATTCCTCCCTCATTATCTTCCTCCTTTCCCCAAAACACAGTGGAAAAATTCCTATTTCATGCCTATTCCTTTCCCTAGATTTCCATAGGGGTGGGATGGGGAATGGAGATATTTCTGTATTCTGTGTAATTAATAAAATTTGTACTTGGCCCAAATTTGGTAGACTGGAACAGAGGAGGTACAAATACCAGCCCAATAATGCTTTTGTAACCAAAAAGATTAATTAAGTCTCATAATCATCAGAAAAAGAACTTGAGGGGAAAGAAGGAAGGAAGCATCCTTCTTTTCTGAAGCTCTGAAAGTCCTGACCTTAGAGTAATTTATTTGGTTCTAGGCATAACTTCTCAAGTGAAACTTTGTCAAGAGCAAAGGGAATTGGAAAGAAATACAAGTAGTAGGGACAAATTTATTCAATATCTGGTGTTTTAGACCTGTCAAGAGACAAATTTAGAAAAATAGAAAAGTATACACTGGCTTTCTCAAGGAGTAACAACTACTGGAACTCACTATAGGAGGTTGCAGTATGGTGGGAATGGCTAATTATCCCATTAAAAGGAATCTTGTGAAGTCTTCAAGTACATTCTAAAGCCTATATATTAACATATATAATAAGATACTTTTTTAAAAAAAAATAAATGGGGCCTTGCTGTGTTGCTCAGGCTGTTCTCAAAGTCCTGGCATCAAGTAATTCTCCTGCCTCAGCCTCCCAGTAGCTAGGATTACAGACTTGAGCCGCTGCACCCGGTTTAAGATACAAAATTATATATACACTTTGACAACATCTACGTAAAAACAACTATATAAATAGAGACTAAAAGGAAATACTTGTAACTTGGGCTGCATTATTTGGATTGGTAAAATGTAATTAGACTTGGCATTGTGAAGAAGTTACAATATATAAGGTCGTGACTGTTGTTTAGAATTATATTTGAATCAGTAAGGATCATATGTCTATTCCCATTCCCATCAACAAGGAAACATGTACACTTCCCACTGTCGGCCATTTCTTAACTTATACTTCCTGGGAGGTGTGGGAGGTGTGTGGGATGGGGTGAGGGGAAGAAATAGAAGAATCCTGGATATCCTTAACATTATGCTTTGATAACCACATGATGATCTGTGCCAAAATCTGTTTTTTTTTATGGTAGTAAAGGAAAAAGAGAATTCTTTATTTTTGTGTCCCAAGAAGTGATTTAATTTTTAAAACTGAGGGTAAGGAGGAAACAGTGAAGGAGAGATAGGGGAGTGAGAACTAGTACCAGTATAAGCTGATGACTTGTTAAAAACAAGAGACCTGAAATATTATACTGTTGTTGTTTTTAAGGATTTTATCATTCTAGATCTGTTTCACGGCAAGCCTTTCTGAGGGCTGACACTCAGGGACATGGTGAGAAACATTTGAGATAGTATTAAGGTTGTGGGTTTTTTAATTTCAGGACTGAGGGAAGTCTCTATACTCAATGGAGAGAAGGTACTAACTATTAAAATATGAACTTGCATCGTGTGTGCTAATAATCTGCTCAATCTATTGAAAGTAAAGAGGATGGCTTGCAGATTAACTAATGCTGCATAATCTTCCTTCTAGTATTGAAAAAAGAAGAGTGTAGCTCAATAACAGTCAACAATAACAGACTATTTTAACAGATGGAATCTTCTGGTTTGTTATCATCAATTCATGTGTTTGGTGTTTCTAAACTTTTGTACTTATGTTATTTTTACACTATTGGGTAATGTTAGTAGAATATTGTCTTTTAAGTATCTGTTACTTTTAGGAGATGGTTTTGGAATGACATTGGATAATAACTAAACAAATTTGAATTAGATTAGTTTTGTGTCTTGGTTTTATTACTTTTGACTATGATTTTGGACCGTCCTCTTTTCTCTCCATTCTCCTGAAGGTTGTTTGAAATTTTTATTGATTCACCGAGCTAGTGAGCTTTTTCTTTTCCTTTTCTTCCCCAATAATACAGAGACTGATTGAAAGAGGGTATACTTTTACTTGTCATGAATCAAGCATGTTATAGAACTCTGCTTTCTCAACTTCTGACTATGAATATGGCTGTTTTAAAAAACTTATGGTTAACCCTTTTAGGACAAGGAAACTTGTATGAAAAAGGAACACATTTTAGAGAATAAAGCCAATTCTAACTCTGCTATATAACTTTATATCTTGGTGTTAAAGCTGGTTTCCATAATGGGTAACTAGTTGGAAATTTATTCTTGAGCAATATGACAAATAAAAATTTCACGTTAAAACTAAGTTCACTAATATCCATTTCTCAGTTTCATTTTAGTTTGATTTTCTTATATTTCCCCTTATTAATTTATTTAACAAATATTTGTTGACTACTTAACTGTTTGACAGGCCCAGTGACCATTTCTAAGAATGTAATGGGGAGCAAAAAGAGATGCACTGTTTGTGAGCATCTGCTTGGAGTGTAGTAATTAGTCTATGTTAATTTCAAATTAATTATATAATTAGCTATTAGTATGTACAGACATTAATCAAATAAACTATCTAAAACATAAAATTACAGCTATGAAATATGCTGTAAAGGAAAAGTACAGGAGGTCATGACAATGAATTTAAACTGATTAAAGATTAGGAAAGACTTTCTTGAAGAGAGGCTTCAGTGTACGAGATTTCTCCAAACAGGCACCATCTGAGTAAGTTCCAGAAAGTTTCAGTCTGAGAGACAGTCATAAGCAAAGACCTCTGGCAGGTAGGAGAGCAGCTTGGTGGGTAGTATTAGGCTGAGAGAAAGCCAGTGTTGCTGCAGTGCCAAGAGTAAAAGTTGAGAGTGATTATATGAATGGCTGGAGAAGTAGGAAGTAAGTCCTTCTGGTGTTATGTACTGTTATGCCTTGTGGTTTTAGTTTGCATTTCTCTAAGGAGATTGAAAAGTTTTTTCATATGTTTACTGACCATTTTGCTATTTTTTTGTGAGTCCTCCCTGGTCAAGTCTGTTGCTTATTTTTCTATTTGGTTCTCTTTCTGTCTCTCATGTTCATTTGTAGAGGATATATATTTATATATATATATGGAGCTTTGCTCTTGTTGCCTAGGCTGGAATGCAGTAGCCCAATTTCGGCTGACTGCAACCTCCGCCTCCTGGATTCTAGTGATTCTCCTGCCTTAACCTCCCAAGTAGCTGGGATTACAGGTGCCTGCCTCCTTGCATGACTAATTTTTTGTGTTTTTAGTAGAAACAGGTTTCACCGTGTTGGTCAACTGGCCTCAAACTCCTGACCTCAGGTAATTCACCCGCCTCGGCCTCCCAAAGTGCTGGGATTGTAGGTGTGAGCGACTGTGCCTGGCCAGATTTTTATATTTTTAATACAAGTCCTTTGTCAGATACATGATTGCAAATATCTTTTATTTTGGTTAGAAAAATAAATTCAAGTTACCAATTTTTTCTAAGTAATTAGATAAGGCATTTTATGCCTTGTTGAAGGAATCTTTGTATCACAAAGTCATGAAGATATTCTCCTGTACTATCTTTTAGAAGCTATTGTTTACTTACACATTTGATATATACTTGAAATTGATTTGTGTATGGTGTGAGCTAAGGGTAAGGATTCATTTTTTCCCCCCTAGGGGTATCCATTTGTCTCAGTACCGTATGTTGAAAAGATTCCACTATACCATGTTCTCATGTTTGTCATAAATCAAGTGACTATATATGTGTGGATCGTTTCTGAACTCTTTATTCTCTTCCATAAGTTAATATGTTTCTTCTTGTGCCATTAGAAAACTTTTTGAATTAGTGCAGCTTTATAATAAATCTTGCTGTCTGCTAGTGTAATTTCTCCAGTTTAATTCCTTTTTCAGAGTGCCATAACTATTAGGATCAAGTTGCCAGTTTCTACAAAAATAATATGCTGGGATTTTGAGGGGGATTATACTGAATCTATAGATTCATTTGAGAATTGACATCATCAGAATATTTAGTCTTATGTCTGTGAATCTAGTACATTCCTCCATTTATTTGGGCCTTCTTTATTTCCTTTCTATAGTATTTTGGCATTTCCTGTGTAGAAGTCATGCACATGTTTCTTTAAAATTATGTCTGAGTGTTTTCTGATGCTAGTACCAGTATGTATTAGTTTGCTAGGGCTACCATAACAAAGTACCACAAGCTGAGTGGCTCAGATAACAAATTTATTTCCTCACACTTCTGGAGGGTCCAAGATCAAGGTTTTTGTAGGATTGGTTTCATTCTGAGGCCTCTCTTCTTAACTTGTAGATAACCCTCTTCTCCCTAAGTCTTTAAACAGTGTTCCTTTGTATCTGTGAACATGTCTGTATTATAATCTCCTCTTCATAATTATAAGGATACTGGACATATTGGATAAGAGCCCACACATATGACTTAATTTTACATAAATACCACTTTAAAGGTCTTATCTCCAAATACAGTCACCATCTGAGGTACTGGAGTTTAGAACTTCAACATATGGATTTTGAGGGGGCACAGTAGAACCCATAACATAATACTATCAAATTATATTGCTGACATATAGGAACACAATTTTAATTCTGAATCTTGACCTTGTATACAGTGGCCTTGCTACTTCACTTATTATTTTTAGAAGTGTATCTACTGGCCAGGTGCGGTGGCTCACGCCTGTAATCCCAGCACTTTAGGAGGCCCAGGCGGGTGGATCACGAGGTCAGGAGATCGAGACCATCCTGGCTAACACGGTGAAACCCTGTCTCTACTAAAAATACAAAAAATTAGCTGAGTGTGGTGGCGGGCGCCTGTAGTCCCAGCTACTCGGGAGGCTGAGACAGGAGAAAGGCGTGAACCCGGGAGGCGGAACTTGCAGTGAGCCGAGATTGCGCCATTGCACTCCAAACTGGGCAACAGAGCAAGATTCTGTCTCAAAAAAAAAAAAAAAAAAAAAAGTTTATCTATTAATTGTTTTGGATTTTCTACACAGAAGATCACATCACCAGTGAATAATGACGTTCTTTTTTCCTGATTTTAGGGTGAAAGCCTCTAATATTTTACCAATAAGTATGATACTTGCTGTAGGCTTTTTATAAACCCTTTTTCCAAATTCCAAATTTCCAAAAACAAATTTATTGTTCATTTGTTAAGCAAGTTTTTTTTTTAAAAAAAAAAACATGAATAGACTTTGAAATTCATATGCAGTTTAAATGTTAACCGTGGAGAAAAGTTGATAAGATGTATTGATTGATACTTTTGATATAGTAAATAGTGGAAAATAAAACTTTTGTTCATAGGAAACCGAAGTTTTGTGATGTTTCTTAGTTTCTATGAAATTTGAAAGGAATGATTTAGAGAAAACTAGTACAACTACTTTGAAGGGTGAATTTCATTGAAAACGTAAAAAATTCAGCCACCGAATAGCCTAAGGATCCAGGTGTTTATAATCATCAGCACTTCTGTAATTTTAATGTAATTTTTATCTCTTTAATTTTTGCCAAGTAGGCAGGTTATTGTTATCCAATTTGTTTTCAGTTAATAATAGAAATAACTCCTCTGGATACTTTGCTTCAATATTTTGAAGTTTGATACTTGAAAACAGTGAGTATGCACAAAAAGTTAAACTGTGGATTATACAAAGTGTTATTTGGAGCTATTCAGAATCATTAAAAAGTATGTCTCAGATGATAGATGGTTAGGACTAGTCATGTGGTGGTATTAATGGCAGTAATATTAAATAGTAATAATAACTAAAGATAATTTTTAAGCAATTAAAATATTCTAGGTGCTGTTCTAAGTGATTTACATGTGTTAACACAGTCCTTAAAATAATTCTCATAATACTATTTTATCCCCCTCTTACAGGTAAGGAGACTAAGATACAGAAAGATAACTAGGAAGATAAAGGCCACACAGCTAATAAATGGTGGACTCATGATTTGAATCTGGGCAGTTGGTTCCGGAGTGTGCTCTGGAAGGCTATGTTGTATTACGCTGGGATATAAGTCTTTAATTTTAAAATAGAATCTTAAATGAAGAATAGTACGTTTTAATCCCAGACTAAAAAAATACAGCGGGAGCAACAAAAAATTAGTTTTACACAATATGACTGTTATTTGACCCTGTTCATACGCTAGGTGCACAGTCGCTCTCCCTGCTGTCATTCCTAAACCATTATTCTAACCCCCATCCCAATAATCCTCTTCCTACACCAAACCACTTCACATGCTCTTGATAGCAACACATTGTTTGGAAGTAAAATTAGATATAATGAAGAATCATGGCCCGCAGTTTCCATATTAATAAACAGAGTTGAATTATTTAATCTCTAAAATTATAGAATGGTTGAACCTAATCTTCAAGATTCTTAACAATGCCTGAAATGACCATTCCGGTGTCTCTGAATGTCCCATTCTATTTCCTCGTCTTTATCCTGTTAAACCTCTTTTTCTTCAAGTATTATGTATTTGAGATAAAAGCTTTTACTGCTCATTTTAAATATAATTATTTTTGTTATAGTTGTTTCATTACTAAGATTTTAACTACTGCTTTCTACTCTTTTGCATTACAAGCATATGTAAAGGTATCTCACTAGCTCAGTAGTTAGCCTAGGGAATCTAACCGTCAATTATAATAGATTTGTGAAGTATAATTCTTTTGTAGGTGGACATTTGCTTACACACTTCATACAATACACTCATTTAATATTTGTAGCAGTTTAACTTAGTTATTTAGAAACAATAAATGATCCAATTAGCCTTTTTTTGTGACTGTAAATTCAATTTCTGACCAAGTAGAACAATCTCAAATGTGCTTTATTTTGATTACAAATGAGAGAATGTTGGTGGATCAGCATGAATGTACTACTCTTGGACAAATAGTTAAAAGGTAGTGGCCTTTTTATGGTAGGAAATGGCACTATCTTTTTAAAATGTAAAAGCAATAAAAATCAAATCAAAGTAATTTGTACATTTGGCTGTATATTGGTAACATTCTGTCTTGTGTCTAGTAAACTAAAATAGTGGAACTTATTTTTCATTTTTCTCTATACCTTTGCTCTGATGTTTTAGTGTAGCGGTTAAAAGCCCAGACTCTGGAGCTAACCTGCCAGAGTTCCAGCCCTGGTACCATATGGCACTTAGTAGTTCTGTGTTCTTGAACAAATTGTTTAATCTCTCAGTACTCAAGATTTCTTGTTTGTAAAATCAAAAATCAAAATAGAAATAAAAAATAGAAAAGCATACCTTATGAAGTAGTAGTGAAGATTAAATGAGATAAACATGTTAAATGCCTGGCAGAGAGCATGCATTTATTTAACAGCTCAATCATGGTTATAATGCTTTCAGACTTGAAAAGCTCAGTCCATGGTGGCCAGTGAGAATAATCCTTTGGGAAAGGAAAATGTTTCTGAATTTTAGACACTCTTATTCCTATGGATTATTATTTCCAATTACCAGTGAAGTTTTATGGATTACCTTGTAGCGCTTGTATGATACATAGTTTTCATTTGTTAGCTGGTAGATATTCTCATGGCTGGATGAAAAACATGAATCGCATAACAGGTGAATGAATAATCCTCCTTCATTGTCCTCTGTGATAGTGAATTTCATGCCCATGTATCTGGTTAAGCATTATTTCTGGGTGTGTCCGTGAGAGTGTTTCCAGAAGAGATTAGCATTTGAATTTGTAGACATAGTAAAGCACATTGCCCTCCCCACAATGTGTTGGAGGCCTTCATAGAACAAAAATGTGAAAGCAGAATTCCCCCTCTCTGCCTGTCTGCTTGAGCTGGAACATAAATCTTCTCCTGCCCTCGGCACTCCTAATTCTCAGGCATTGAGACTTGGACTGGAATCTACACCACTGGCTCTCTGGCTCTCAAGCCTTCAAACTAATCCACTTGCTTTCTTGGGTCTCCAGCTTGCACACAGCAGATTATGGGACTTCTTAGCTTTCATAATTACATGAGCCAATACCTTATAATAAATCTCTTCCTCTCTCTCTTTTTAGAGCTATAAATCTATAGATACATATAAAAGATATATATGTGTGTGCATGTATATACATGTGTATATATGTACATATAAATAGATCTATAGTAATATATAAGATATATAGATATATATCTTTATATATACACATAAAAATAGTTATATATAAAACTATGTCTATATATAAAGATATTTATATGTATATGCATACATACATATAAATGGATATCTAGGTACATATTTTTATATATTATATATGTTGAATATATATTATATTTAAATATATCTAGATTTATATTTTTACATAGCTATATAAAGATATTTATATGTATATGCATACATACATATAAATGGATATCTAGGTACATATTTTTATATATTATATATGTTGAATATATATTATATTTAAATATATCTAGATTTATATTTTTACATAGCTATATAAAGATATTTATATGTGTGTATATACACACAAATCTCTTTAGATCTATAGATCTATATATGAGATCTATATCTGTAGACATAAATCTATATATTGATATATATATATATCGAGAGAGAGAGAGAGAGAGCATGTGTGTGTGTGTGTGTGTGTGTGTGTGTGTGTACACCTATTGGTTCTGATTCTCTGGAGAACCTGAATAATATAACCTTATATTTGTGTTGACCATGGCAGGTAAGATGATTAACCGACAGTACCACTAAGGAAGTAGTTATGAGAAGAGCTTAACAATTTGGTTTAGGACAGTAATTTCACTAACAGTCTCCATTGTAGAAAATTTTTCCTTCTACAATGGAGGAAAATGTAATTTTGGAGGAAAATTGTAAAATGACAAATCCAGTCATTTTACTGTTGACCAAGCCAGGCTGCCAGCTAACCTGATGGTGCTTGTGTTTACTCTGTGCCAGGCACTGTATGTAGGCATTCATTAACTTTCTCGTCCCTATTGTATAGTCTTTTACTTGTCTTTATCCTTCCATCCATTATTTAACATTATTTATGTTATATGTGTGTGTGTGTGTGTTTCTCTTTAAATTTCTGCTAGCATTTCAATGTTGCCTCCAAAACTCATGTTGAAGTTTAATTGCCAATGTAATGATATTGGGAGGTGAGGCCTTTAAGAGGCGATTATATCATGAGGGCTCTGCCCTCAAGAATGGATTAATGCTATTATCATGGGAATAGACTTGTGATAAAAGGGTAAGTTTAGTCCCTGTTTTCTCTCTGTTTCTCATGTACTTCCTTGCCACATGGTGTCTTCTGCCGTGAAGTGACCCTCACCAGATTCCGGCACCGTGCTCTTGGACTTCTCAGCCTCCAGAACCTTGAGCTGAATAAACTTCTGTTCTTTATAAATTACCCAGTCTGTGATATTCTCTTATAGCAGCAGAAAACGGACTAAGACAATTCCCAAAGCAAGCTGAGATGGCACAATGTGTTTAAGCAATGTGGCTTTCGTCAGACATCACATTCTTCCAGATATAATTTTCCAAACGGAAAGATGGCTCAACATTTTCTATTATTATTTTAGATGAAATGTTCTGCAATATGTTGTTGATATTGTACTGAAGTAAATACTGTATGCTCAAGTCTCTCAGGGACCCTCATGAAAATGAGATGCATGTCCCAGGAGGCTATCTCAGAAAAGAGAAATTCTAAGTAAAATAGCATGAATGAATCGCACACATGAATTTACTACAAAAAAAATATTCTTTTGTATAATCATGGACCTAAAGAAATTTGGCACAGCAGATTGCTGTCATTACATGGCTTTATGTGGTCACACACATATGGCTTAAAAACACAGCGATTCATAACTGTTCATTTTTTGGTCAAGTAGACTGAAGGTATTATGTTTTATAGTGATGGAGTATAGTTCATGTATTAGTTACGCACATTCATTTGGTCTACTACAAACCTCTCTTTATGGCTGACAATCCAGCCTGTCTTCTTATTTGTTTTTCTTTCTTTTCTTTTCTTGCTTCCTTTCTTCCTTTAGGAAGAGTAAGAAAGAGCCACAGGAATCTCAGACTTTACTGTATAAGTGAAGTACAGATTAACCCACTGATTGAAGTGCAGTTGAAAAAGAGCTAGTGAGCCTGGAAGAGATTTAGGCCAAGTAAGAAGATAATTGCTCAAATAGTCTTGTAGCCTTGGGGTGTTTTCTTTAAATTTGGGTACCTCTTCTACATAAAGTGTTTTCTTCTGGGCTTATGCATATTAAATAGTTTTGTTTAGCTGTTTGTTAAAAATAGTTTATTTCTTTTTGATACTTTTAAAAAGTAATCTTCGATTTTTAGTATAGAAAAATGTGTAAAACATTTAAAAAATGTATAATCCAGGTAACTCTTGTTAACACTCCTTTTAAAAGTACATTATTAGACAACTAAAACGGCACATGAAGGTAGAGAATTTTGTTCTCCATCCTCCTAAAGCAAAATACTTTATAGTTTTTGTATACTGTTCCAGAAAAAAATGGTTTAATATCTAATCTTTTATTAGACAAAAGAGATCTTAGTCTATATACACTGTTGTATGCCTTAGGGTATTTTTTTACTTAACATTATGTTGCAGAGAACTTTCCAAATATTTGCTCTTGGGCAGGTATTTTTTATGATTATTCAGAAAAATTTAAACATGAGAAAGATAGAGACTCATCCCTGCAAAAGATTGTGAAAGTAAGTTCTGGCTATAATTCTAGTTCATATTTATTTTATACCTAATATTTTTTTGAGTAATATATTAATTGAGTCTTGGGCTACAAATGACAGAAACAAAGTTAAGCTAGTTTAAGATTCAAAAAGTTTCAAGAACAGAAAAAAATTTAATGAAACTGGGACCAGGGATTGGAACACTTTCAAAAAATTCTTATTTCTCATCACAGCTTCTCTTTGCGTATCCTTTCCATTTTCTTTGAATAGACTGGTTTTCTGAGATCCCCAGATCACATGGTAAAAAAAAAAATGGCTGCTCTGTGGTTTCCAAGATTATATGTCTCTGTTGAAGTGTCCATTTTAGCCCAAAATTGAAATCCTTTAGTTCCAATTTCAAATTTCAGAGAAACAGAATACCTACTATTGAACCAGCTTGGGGCACCCAGTGTTGAACCAATTAATTATTGACAGAGGGACATCATCTTACAAAAAAAGTCTGTGGGTGCCACATAGATGGTGAGTGGTAAATATATAAGGAGTTATCTGTTCAGCATTTTTTTTTTCCTGGAAAAAAATGTATTTACTACATTCATTGACTGAAAGTGAAAGCTTCTAAGTGACTTTATGGTTTGCTGTGCACAAACTTGCAGTATTAATTGTGTATTTTGGGGGAACTTAATAAAATATAAGTCTCTTTATCTCTGAATTACAGTGTCTATATCTCTCAGTCGTGTTCCATAACTCTGTTTTATTGATTGTAATTTCCTTTACCCATCATTTTCATCTCTTTTGTAGCCTCACAGAACTTTATTTTACATAATGTACAATTCCTGTTTTATTTTTCAAAATGATATTTGCTGATATGGTTTGTCTCTGTGTCCCCATCCAAATCTCATCTCCAATTGTAATCCCCATATGTCAGAGGAGGGACCTGGTAGGAGGTGATTGGATCATGGGGGCGATTTCCCCCATGCTGTTCTTGTAATACTGAGTGAGTTCTCATGAGATCTGGTGGTTTAAAAGTGTGGCACTTCCTGCTCACTTGCTCTCCTGCTGCCATGTAAGACATGCCTTGCTTTTCCTTTGCATACCACCGTGATTGTAAGTTTTGAGACCTCCCAGCCTTGTGGAAATGTGAGTCAGTTAAACCTTTTTTCTTCATAATTTACCATGTCTTAGGTAGTTCTTCATAGCAGTGTGAAAACAGACAAGTAGTGAAAATTGGTGCCAGGAGTTTGGGGCACTGCTAGAAAGATACCTGAAAATGTGGAAGTGGCTTGAAACTGGGTGATGGGCAGAGGTTGGGACAATTTGGAGGGCTCAGAAGACAGGAAGATGTGGGAAAGTTTGGAACTTTCTAGAGACATGTTAAATGGTTTTAATCAAAATGCTGATATGATCAAAATAGTGATATGGACAATGAAGTCCAGGCTGAGGTGGTCTCAGATGGAGATGAAGACCTGTGTTCACAGAGATAGTCTGAAATTGGAACTTCTGTTTAAAAGCGAAGCACAGTGTAAAGGTTGGGAAAATTTGCAGCCTCACTGTGTGATAGAAAATAAAAACCCATTTTCTGAGGAGAAATTCAAGCTGCCAGCTGCAGAAATTTGCATCAGTAAGGAGAAGCTAAATGTTAATAGCCAAGACAATGGGGAAAATGTCTCCAGGGCATGTCAGAGATCTTCACAGCAGCCCCTCCCATCACAGGCCTGGAGGCCAAGGGGGGAAAAATGGTTTTGTGGACCAGTCCTGCTGCCCCACTGCTCTGTGCAGCCTTGCGACATGGCATCCCGCATCCCAGCTGCTTCAGCTCCAGCGATGGCTAAAAGGGGCCAAGGTACAACTCAGGCCGTTGCTTCAGAGGGTACAAGCCCCAAGCCTTGGTGGCTTCCACATGGTGTTGGGCCTGCGGGTGCAAAGAAGACAAGAGTTGAGCTTTGGGAACCTCTGCCTAGATTTCAAAGGATGTAAGGAAATGCCTGGATGTCCAGGCAGAAGTCTGCTGCATGGGCAGAGCCCTCATGAAGAAGCTCTGCTAGGGCAATGCAGAGGGGAAATATGGGGTTGAAACCCCCACCCAGAGTCCCCACTGGGGCACTGCCTGGTGAAGCTGTCAAAGAGGGCCACTATCATTGAAACCCCAGAATGGTAGATCCCCTGAGAGCTTGCACCGTGTGTCTGTAAAAGCCACAGGCACTCAACATCAGCCCATGAAAGCAGCTGCAGGAGCTTTAACCTTGCAAATCCACAGGGGTAGAGCTGCCCAAGGCCTTGGGAGCCCATGTCTTGTATCAGCATGCCCTGGATGTGAGACATGGAGGCAAAGGAGATTTTGGAGTTTCAAGATTTAATGGCTGCCCTGCCAGGTTTTGGACTTGCATGGATCCTGTGGGCCCTTGGTTTGGGCCAATTTCTCCCATTCGGAATGGGAGCATTTACCCAATGCCTGTACCCCCATTGTATCTTGTACAAAACTAATTTGTTCTTTATTTTATAGGCACATAGGCAGAAGGGATTTGCTTTGTGTCAGATGAGACTTTGCACTTGGACTTTGGGTTAATTCTGGAATGAGTTAAGACTTTGGGGAACTGTTGGGAAGTCATAATTGGTTTTGAAATGTGAGAAGGACATGAGATTCGGGAGGGTTGGGGGCAGAATGATATTGTTGGCTCTGTGTCCCCACCCAAATCTCATCTTGAATTATAATCCCCATGTGTCAGGAGAGGGACTTGGTGGGAGATAATTGTATCATGGGGGTAATTTCTCCCATGCTGTTCTCATGATAGTACATGAGTTATCATGAGATCTGATGGTTTGAAAGTGTGGCACTTCCCTTCTTGCTCTCGCTCTCTCTCCTGCCGCCGTGTAAGACATGCCTTGCTTCCCCTTTGCCTTCTGCCATGATTGTAAGCTTTCTGAGGCCTACCCAGCCTTGCAGAACTGTGAATCAGTTAAACCTTTTTTCTTCATAAATCACCCGGTGATACGAGTTGGCTGTGTCCCCACCCAAAATCTCACCTTGATTTGTAATCTCCGTAATCCCCATGTGTCAAGGGCGGGAGCAGGTGGAGATAATTGGATCATGGGGGAGGTTCCCCCATGCTGTTCTTGTGATAGTGAGTGAGTCTCATGAGATCTGATGGTTCTGGCGTTTCCCCTGCTTGCACTCATACCATCCTACCTGCTTCTCCTTTGCCTTCTGCCATGATTGTAAGTTTCCTGAGGCTTTCCCAATAATGTGGAACTGTGAGTCAAATAAACCTCTGTCCTTTGTAAATTACCCAGTCTCAGGTATTTCTTCATAGCAGCATGAGAACGGACTAATACACCCAATCTCAGGTAGCTTTTTATAGCAGCGTGAAAATGGATTAATACAGCTACTTAAGCTAGTTAGCAATGTCTGGCATTCTAAAGTCCAGAACCCATTTGGAGGAAGGTAGTGGGTACAAGGAAGAAAGAGTCCTGGATTAAGAAGCAGAAGTTTGGGTGCGAGCTTTGAGTTTACCACATACTCATCATATCACCATAATCCAAATATCGCATACAATGGTAAACTGTCAAGGCTTGTCATAGGCTCATCGTGGGAAGGAGCAAATGAGGTAATGTATGGGAGAATATAAACTCGAAGTATTATATCCAAACAAGTTATTTTTCAGCATTTGACTTTGACACAGGGAAAATGAAGCATGGGCAAGGAAGTTTTACCTTGCCAACTGATCAGCGACTAATGAAGGCATGTGATTTGGTGGAAGAACAATGGATAATTGAAACAAACCGCTGGCTACATTTATGATACCTATAAATGAGAAAATTAGATTAGCTGTGACAGATTGCCCATATCAGAAGATAATCCATGCTGATATTTTGAGCAAGGGGTGAACCGTAGAATAAACTTGACTTTCTAATGACTGTATCTTGGCAAAGGAAAGTGAGTCCATTTAGTTATTTTGACGTGATAACATATCCTCACATACAATTTGTGTAGTAATGATTTAAACATTAATCGTTACTGGACATTAATAAAAACACATGGCAACACAAAAAAATCTCAATCACCTTCACCAAGATTTTCTCATTCTAAATTTCTGATGTATACCCCATGTGCCTTCTAATTCCCACTTCTGTCTCTACCACTCGTAGAACTTTTTGGCTCTACTATTTACTAGCTGTGTGATCCTGGACAGTTTTACCTATCTATGCCTCAGTTTTCTCATTTTTAAAATTAGGATAATAGTGGTACCTACCACAGAGAATTATTGGAAGAATTAAATTACATTAATTAAAACATGTTAAATGTTTAGAACAGTATCTGGGATGTGGTAAGTAGTCAATAAATGTTCATTGGTTTTTCTTATTTAACGACTTTTTGTTATTTTGCTACTTTTTAAAAAAGCTTCCTAAATTTTGTTAAACATGAGAAATGCTTTCTTGTGTTTAGTTTCTGCAAATAGGATAGTATTTTCTCTTTCTATTTAAATGTTTTATTATGAAAGGTTTCAAACAAACACAAAAGTAGAAGGAATAATATAATCCAATTATGATAGCTGGCTTCTAAGATGGTCCCCAGTGATCTCTGCTTCCTGGTGTTAATGCCCTTTTGTAATTTCCCTTTGCGTGTGGGCTAGACCTGAGACTTACAGCGGATGTGATGAAATGCCACTCTGAGATTAGGTTACAAAAAAGTATTTCTTTGTCTTGCATGCATTCTCTCCCGCTGTCTTGCCTACTCACTTTGAGGGAAGTAGCTGCCATATTGTAAGCTTCCTGATGGAGGGGTCCACATGGCAAGAAACTGAGGGAGGCCTCTGGCTAACTGCCACTGAGCATCCTCATTCCAACAGACCACAAGGAACTGAATTCTGCCAACAGCCATGTAAATGAGATTAGAAGTGCATCTTATCCCAGTTGAATCTTCAGATGAGATCATTGCCCTGGCTGACAGCATGACTGCAACTTCATGAGAGTCTTGCACCAGAGATATCCAGCTACACTGCACTTGAATTCCTAAAGCACAGAATCTGTGAATTAATAAGTGTATGTTTTAACCTAATATGTTTTAGGGTATTCTTAGGCAGCAATACATTGCTAATATACTCAGATGTAAAAATTATCAATATATTGCTAAACTTGTTCCATCACTATTTCCCTACCTCTTATCCATGGTTATTTATTTTTTATAGATTGACTGAGGCATAATTTGAAGCATGCTCTAGAATTCACCTATTATAAGTGTACAATTCATTAATTTAGTTTTTAAGAGTTGTGCCATCGCCTCCACAATCCCCCTCTCACTTTGCCAATTTGCAGTCACTCTTGCTCACATATCTCAATGCCAGGCAGCCACTAATCTGCTTTCTATAGTCTATAGTTTTGCCTCTTTTGAACATTTCATGTAAATGAAATCATCCAATATGTAGTCTGCTTAACTGGCTGCATTCATTTAACATAATGTTTTTGAGGCTCATTCACGTTGTACACATCAGTATTTCATTTCTTTTTATTGCTGAATGGTATTCTATTATACCAATATGTTACATTTTGCTTATTCACAAATTAGTGGAAAATTGAATTGTTTCCTTTTGGCTAGTATATGTAATGCTGCTGTGAATGTTCACATATAAGTCATGTGGACATGTGTTTTCATTTCTCATGAGTAGATATCAGAAATGAAGTTGCTGGGTTGTATGTTAAATTTGTACTTTTTAAGAAACTACCAAGCTGTTTTCAAACATGACTGTACCATATTAAATTTCCACCTGCAATGGATAAGTGTTTCCTCCCATTCTCTTCACTATTTGTTATTGTCTACCTTTTTGATTATACACATTCTAGTGAGTTTGTATTGGTATCTCATTATGGTTTTTTTGGTTTTTTTTTTTTTTGAGACAGAGTCTCGCTCTGTTGCCCAGGCTGGAATGCAATGGTACAATCTCAGCTCACAGCAACCTCCGCCTCCTGGGTTCAAGCAATTCTCCTGCCTCAGCCTCCTGAGTAGCTGGGATTACAGGTGCACACCACCACACTTGGCTAATTTTTGTATTTTTAGTAGAGACGGGGTTTCACCCTGTTGGCCAGGCTGGTCTCGAACTCCTGACCTCATGTTCCACCCACCTCAGCCTCCCAAAGTGCTGGGATTACAGGCATGAACCACCACATCCAGCCTCATTGTGGTTTTAATTTCCATTTCCTGATTACTAAAGATGCTGAGCATCTTTTTATATACTTACTGGCCATTCATCTGTATTTTTTGGTGGAGTGTCTAGTGAAATCTTTTGCTCATTTTTAGTGATTTATATTCTTGTTATTCACTTGTTAGAATTTTTATTATACAGTTTAATAGGTAATTTTATAATTTTAAAATTTTAAATACTTAATATTTAATTTTTAATATATTCTGTGTAAAAAAGCATTTTATCAGATGTATGATTTGCAAACTGCTTCAGTTCATGGCTTATCTTCATTTTCTTGATGATGTTTTTTGAACTGCAAAATTTTTAAATTTTGGTGAAGCCTAATTTATCAATTTTTTTCTTTTATGGTTTGTGCTTTTGGTGTTTCTAAGCTGGGGCTACTACAATGTGTTCTTCTAAATATTTGATAGTTTTAGTTCTTACCTTTAAGCCTACAATTTTTTAGTTATTTTTTGTATGTGGTGTGAGGTAAGGGTTTAAACTTATCATTTTGCATCTGAATATTCAGTTGTGTCTATACTCTTTGTTGAAAAACTATCCTTTCCCCATTGAATTGCCTTGGAACCTTTGTCAAAATCAATTGGCCGTAAATGTAAATACTTTATTTCTAGATTTATTTCTAGACTTTAAATTCTGTTTTATTGACTTATGTGCCTAGCCTTACTCCAGTACTACTATTTTTATTATTGTGGTTTTATAGTAAATTTAGAATGTTTATTAATCAAGTAATATAAGTTTTCCCACTTTATTCTCTCTTGTGTCTTCTCTGCACAGCCTCAGGTCAGCGAGGCTTTGAAGCTAGCTTGACCTTTCTGGTGACTCCAACATAATGTGTATGGAGTCACATAATTATTTTATGCTATCTCATTTTTCAGCCTACCTGTTAAATTCTTGTATAGTCTGAAGATATATTGCTTCACCCAGCTAGTACTGCAGCCTCAGGCTAGCTGAGTCACTGGTTTTTTTCAGTTCATTTGCCAGGAGATCACAGTTGTTACAGACAACGCTGCTGGGTGTGGGGACTTTTCTGGTCCCACTTCAAATCTAGTCAACCCTCTCTGGCAGTAAAACTGCTGTATTTCACAGCTTGCCCCACCTTGTTATGGGAGTGGCTGCAGGCAAGGATGCCACAGACTCTCAAAGCTCAGTCATTTTTCATTTATAACTGCTTAATTTGGTTTATACCTTTGGTCAGTTTCCAGATCTTTGAGATAGTTGTTTATCCAGGTTTATCATTGCTTTGGGGAATTTAGGATTTGCCAAATAATAAATCTACCATATTGAAATCCTGTCTTATTTTCTTTTTTACCTTTTTATTATTTGATTTTTCTATTTTAAAAAGTTATAAACATTTTTAAAAGAGGGTAAATAATAAAATAGCCCCCATGTACTCTTACCCAGCTACAATTAAGTTATAACCCATCTTATTTCATTTATGTATCCACTTACTTTCCTCCTTCTATTATTCTTTCGAAGCAAATCCCAGGTCTTATACTTCATTTGCAAATATTTCAACATCTATCTCTAAGTGATCAGATTTCCTTTTTTAACATAATAATTACACCATAATCATGCATTAAAACAGTTCACAGTAATCTCTTCATTACATATCCAGTCAATATTCAAATTTTAAATTGTTTTACAGATATCTTACATTGTTTTGTTTGTTTTTGTTTTTACAATTTTTTTGTTTGAATCAAGATCCAAAGAAGTTTCATGTATTGCAATTGGTTAATATGTCTTTCAGGTCTTTTGTAATCTATATCTTCTGTAATCTTTTCTCTTTCTCTTTCCTTCTTCTGACATCCTTTTTGAATAAAATAGGTTACTTGTCCAATAGAGGTTTTGACAGACTGTTGAAATCCCCACAGTGCAGGGCAATGTGTTGCTTTGTTCTTTATGATTTCCTGTAACTTGATAGTTGGATCTAAAGCTCTGCTGTGTAATGTGGTAGCCACTAGCCACATACTGTTACATAAATTTAAATTCTAATTTATTAAAATTAAATAACATTTAAAAATTAGTTCCTCAGTCTCACTAGCCACATTTCAGATGTTCAGTAGTCACATGTGGGTAGTAGTTATCTTGTTACATAGCTCAGATAGAGCATTTCTATCATTACGAAAAGTTCTGTTGGACAGCACAGATCTGGAAGTTTGATCAAATTCAGGTTTGATTTTTTTTTTTTTTTTTAAAGAATACCCCACATATGGTTGTATGTTCTTCCATCAGGAAACATATACTATTTATATTTCGGATTTTCTTTTTTTTTTAAATGGTGTTATTACGAGTCTGTCATTCCACTTCATTTATTAGCTGAAATATTCCATAAAGAGAGATGCTCTTCCTATTATTTGGTTACTCAGTGGTTACTCAAAATAAGTTTATATAAGAAAGACAGGATAAATTCTTAATTATTTTCTTACTTAAAAATTATATTTTTAAAGACTATATACCCAACCTTAATTGTAAGATGGTTTAATTTCTGTTAGTAAATTATGTTAGTGGAATTATTAAATATTAGTATGCTTTATGTAAAATATTATTGAGCTTGTTTTAAACAGCAAACATTTTATTCATGGATAAAAATATTAAACTACTACGTTTAAAGGCCATCCTGTGTAAAAGTCCACAAATCTATTCCCTATTTATATAGTTGGTATGGGATAGAAACCTGTATAACCTTAAGATTTAATTGTGAGTGTTTATACTTCATCACTGCATGAGAGCTAACATTAGTTTATTAAATATTGGAAAGCTTGTTTAGGTCAAATTCAGTTTTAAAAGTCATCATCAGATACCTGATGAAGGTCATCCTTATATAGGCTTTTCTTAAAGAATTGTCTGTAGGCAAACTGTTTTATAAATATTTGAGCTTGTAAAGTGAGAAACCACAAAATGCTTACATATTTGGCTGCAAATAATCATCTACCTAATGTTAGAATTTTTATTTAACTGTTGTGGTTATAAAGTTTTCCTGTGCCTTGAACCCATCCCAGGGAAAATTTCGATTAGTACTGTAAAATCAGAAAGTTTTTCAGTATAAACTTTTATTTTGTTTTTTTTCAAAGTTTAATATTGATTTACTTCAGTTAATGCATGCCAAAATAAATTTTATTATTATAGTACTTTTTTAAACAAAGCATAATGTTTTCACTATTCAGAAAGATACACTTGAAAATATAGTAAATTGTAATTGTAATTCAATAATAAATATATTTTTAAATAAATGACTTACATTCTTGTTTTCTTTTTAGTTAACCTAGAGAATGGATCCTAGTATTGTAATTATATAGTTTAATCGAAATGCTTTTGATAGTGTTATTTTCAACTACAATTTTTAATATGTATAAATCATTGTGCTTTTTATGTAAATAATCTGTTAACACTCTTGCATAGATTTGAAGTTGTGAAAAGTTAAGAGAGAGAGTATTGTGATCATTAACATGAGCCATGTAGGGGTCAAAGGGAGCAGGCATTAACAATTAAACCCTGTGATGTGAGGGGAGACCAGAAAGCCCTGGGGATCGCAAGAGGCAGCTAGATTAAGTCACCTCTTGGTAACCAGTTTGAATTTCATCCTGTAACCCTGTGATAATTTTTTAGTTGCTCTTTGGTGAACTCTGAAATTTGTAGAAGTCTTGGAGGGGGAGTCTTAGCCTAACTTTAACCAGGGTTAGTGCTTGATGGATTCTTATCTAAAAGGTACATGTTGCTGCTTGTAGCAAGCTGGAAAAGCAAAACCGCTTCTCTGCACTTCAGATTAATTATTGACTAAAAATAGTTATTTCAGTGGGTCTGCAATACACTTTTCAATGGGTCAAGAATCAAAACTTTAAGATTCAGTGGGATGATCCTGTACTTATAGGTAGACAGTAAATTTTAAATTGTTGGACTCCTTTAATTTATATGGGTCTGTGATATTTAGCTTATATTTGTATAGAATTGGCCCAGTTCTCCTCCTGCCACAAAGGTCTACTTATTGAAAAGTTGCACTCGGTAAAAACGAATGAGAATCTTGTTACAGTTGAATACCTTATCTGGTCACAGTAGAAGAAAAGAATAAAGATGCTGGGTGTTAATTTGAAATTTTCTTTGTCAGAAGGTTTGAGACTCCTGTTCTGCTTTGTAAATGGATTTTTCATAGCTACTGCCCATTATGTCTTTCAAAGATAATTTTCTGTTCTTTTCAGATTTAGTTTCTTTCTTGCAGTTGTTACTAATATATCAAGTTTATAAGATAGCCTTCTTCTATAGTTAAAGCAATCTTAATTAGTAATCTGAGAATGCTTTGAAAATCATAATAGGCTCTGAAAGTTTAAGGGGTTGCCAGCCTATCTAATAATTGTAGGAGCTTTTAAATCCTCTTATTAAAATAATCAGGCCCTTGATAATATGTATTATTTTAACTGGTAATATTGCAAACGACTATTGGTGCTCATTGTTGCAGGTTAAAAATGATCTCCTTTCTTAATTAATTTAGGATCTTGTTATAGTTTTAGACTACCCCAGATTTTGTTTTAATTGATGAAATTGCATTCAGTCTGAGGCCCTAGGTAGAACTGTGCAGATTAATGAAACTGAATTCACATCTGCTTTCTCTTAACAAACCATTAAATATATGGTTTACTTTGTATAATTGTTGAAGTATTCAATTAGAAATCGTGTTGGTAGTATTAAGTTCTTTTCAATAAAACCTCACTGAGAATATAGCTTTAAGAATTCCATTTCCCAAATCCACTGCATATTTTTACCGTCTTTATTGGGGGGGGGGGTGTGTATGGGCAAAGTATTCCTGGTTTTCTTTACATTTTTTTCTTTAAAATTTTAAAGATAATTTGAATGTTGAATATAGTATTTCTTTCTAGACATTGTTACAGTGGTAAGCAGTTCTGTTTAGTTATAGGGTTATCAGTAACCTTTACACATAATGTGATATTGTCTGGATGTCTTATTTTGTTCAGTTTTCTGTGGCACTGATGAAGCCTAAGGCTGCTGTTTCTTTGAGTTACTGATAATTTTTTATCTGATTAACTGACACATTTAGTTGAAATCAGACACAGCCCTTAGGCTGGGCATGGATTTAATTTTAAAAGTATCAGAGGTTTGCTCTGTGTGCTATTTAATCATCATGTTTATCAGGCAAAGAAAAATTACCGGAAGGACCATAGGGAGAGGGTTATCTTAAGGAGCAGTAGCTTGGGAAATTGATAATAGCTACAAGGTAATTTACTGCTAACTTTTACATTCATTAATATAACATTTCCCGCTAATAATTACAGTGCATGTAATATACTAATTAAATTGAAAGCATTATCACTAATTTTCTTTTTGCTGAACCCTAAGATGGCTGGATAAGAAGTGAGAATGTGAAATTGAAGAAAATCTATGTAGTCACACCAATTTAAACAATTGGTTAGTTGGCCAGTGAAAACATTTTAGAGATAGAAAATGAATCACTATGAATGTTTAGAAGAACTAATTTTAGGCTGTGACAAGGAAATGAAATCTCTAAGTGAATGAAATCACTGTGTACTGTAGGTTTTTAAAATATTACACTGATCTGACCTATGAAAGTAATACATCTACCAGTAACCAATGCATCATGCTATCCATGTGTATGATGGCACCCCTCTAATGAATGAATATGCTGGGTTGATGGAGTGCACTGATACCATGCAGGCTTTGCAGTACCTATGTTTGTAGTATAGCTCTTCACACTTTGTATTATAATTCATTTTTTCACTTCAAAAGATATTTCATGTTGTATAACAAGGTGCAACAACTCCAAGTTAATATTTAAGAGAAAATCCACTCCCCTCAAATATTCATCAAGACAAAAACAGCAAAAAAAATCTAAAAAATGATTTATTTGAAATTTTATGTAAGTCGGATAATAAATGTTATACTTTGATGTATAGTTATTGTATTAATTGTACATTTTAATCTAGCAGTAAACCTCTAGGGTTTTTTCCCTCCACTTTTATTAATGATATGCATAGGGTATAGTAAAAACTAAAATAATCATTTCAGCTTGTATGAAAAATAAAACCCATAAATAAGATGTCTTGTCTTTGTAGGTATAATAAAGTATGCTACTGCTAAATGTCTATTGTCATAATTTGCACATGGATTTGTTTTTGTTTTGTTTTTGAAAGTCTCATGTTGTGTTCATTTTTAGAGCAGAAAATGTTCGTGGTTTCCATGGAAAGAAAATATTATAAAAATGAAAAGTCAGTGTTTTACTGCCTATTTTTCATAGATTATTTTTCTTAACATTTACTATTCTATAACTTTGTATTTGACGAATGTTTGACAACTGAGTAAATGCATACAGTAACAAAGTTTATAATACACTTTGTATTAAATATAAATAAAAAGCCAATAACAAATATAAAATATAAAGCCAGTAACAAAGTTTATAATACACTTTGTTACTGGCAAGTGGAATTCAATCTAAAGTCACTTTGTCTTGCACCTAATTAATCATAGGACCTTGTTTTAAGGAAGTTTCACCTCTAACTAATGTCAGAATAGATCTTGATGACTTTGTAGTCATGAAGTTTCAGTGTAATTTATTTTTTCTTCTGTACATTGACCATAATGTAATAACAACAAACTAAAATGGTCAAGAAGAAAAAAATAGAATCTTTGTGCTTTTGTGTGGATTTTTTTAAAAAAATAAAATCTTTAGATTATGTTTAAATGATAGTTTTCTAATTTTCTGATATTTCAGAATTAAAGGTGATTTCTAGCTTTTATTTATAGTAATTTCTTTAATAACCTACTTTATATAAAGTGAGACCATGTTTCATTTGTTTAACACAGCAGGATGGAGTCAAACTGAACCTTCTCAGTTATTCTGTTTTTCCATTATCCTAACTTTAGGCACAACCACATTTACTGATCCCAACAGCTCAGTTTTGGAAAAATAGACATGCAAAGATGTCTCAGTCTCTTATTTACTAATGAGGGAACTGAGATCCAGAGAAATTAGGAATCTTGTTTAAAATACCACAGCTGGTCATTGTTAGAAATACATGCCTAGTAAGATGCATTTTTTATGATGAGATCTCGATGAGCTATGAATATTTCTTACTTGTATAGATCGACAAATGGTTTTTATAATTTGAAATGACCATATATTTTTAAAATTTTTTATAAATTAGCAAGCCTTCTCTTTCCAAAATCTTTTCATTTATACTGTTTGTAGAGCTACTCAGAGTGATGTCTTAATGCTTTGTTCTGTAAAAATATTTTTTGTTCTTTTCATTTACTGTTTTGTATTACTAATTCTCTATTCATGTATCTTTTCTCCAGCTACATATAAGCTTCTTGAGGGCGGAGACTGTGGCTTATATCACTTTTTAATATTCTTCTCAGTTTAATGTTTTGTTTATATTTACTGTTGTTATTATTTTTGCTCGGCCACTCTTACCTGTTTGCTTGACTGCTTTTTTTTAATTCATTCTTTTTAACATTAATTTCAGGTCCCTCTGGTGCTTTATGTCTGGAAATTAAGGATATTGAATTATTAATGTAATACAATTATCAGAATAGGAAATATTTCAGAGTAACATCGTAATTTTCCATTTCTTTAGCAACTACATCAGAAAAGTCTGCTTTTCTGTAATTGACCATAAAATATTAAATCCATGACCAAAGAAATAATATCATTCATCTTAACCAATGTTTCCACAATAGCATAGCAGTTTCTTTAATTGTCACCAGATAGTTGGTCGGTCATCTTATTCCATGCTTTGTCTGAAAAGACTTTGGCAAACTTGGAATCCTGGCTCTCATTAGGTTCTCCAATTTTATGATTTCAGATTTTGATTGTAGAGATAGTTCAGAGAAGCTAAATAAACATTGATGTCTACAGATTTTGAAACCACTTCTGATGTTTGCATTTATTTCTAGATCTGCCTTACAGTTGATATGTGGCCATTAAACTAGAAGACCACATCAGCAATTTCTTGGATGTACATGCAGTTTAATATACGCAGACATGTAAGACCTATAAAAGACCGTCTCCATGTGCTGTTTAACTCTTACTCTGCTTCCTCTCTCTACTTAATAAAATATTTAATGTTTATCAGCTGGAACCAGGAAAGCTGTGTATTTCAATTAAATATACTTTACTATGTCTGTGGTAGTTCAGTGCTTCATTATTCAGATGCAGGGGTGAAGCCTGAGGAGGGATCAAATCAAGAATAGTGGTAGTTGTGTAGGCTTTTTTTTCAAACTCTTTTTTTCTTTTATTTTTTTTCTTAATCCCAAACGTGATTGTATTCAAGTTTTTTATTATTGATTGCTTAAATTAATGACTTTTAAAATTATCTCCCAGGTGTGATACTTTGCAGGTAGCACGAGGTACGGTATTCTATTTCCTTCCTAGGACTGGCTTTTCTATCCCAACTCTTAATATTGAAGATCTTCTGAATATACACATTTAATGTATTAACTACTTTTCAGAGCAGTTGTGGGGCTGATGCTTATTAAGTAATGCTGACTTGTTGATGACTAATAATAAACATTTTAAAAATTCTTCATTTGAATTGTTTACATTTACATAGTGTTTAAATATGCTTTGAGAGACATGCTGTTGGTCAGCAATTTCTTTTTCTCATGGTTCCTAAAATGAATAGCCAAAAGATGATCTATGAAGAAAAATTGGCAAATAGGTCTGTTTTTTTAACTTAATTAACCTAACCATGTGCAGGTTACCCTTAAAAGAATTCAAGAAACTAGAGTCTGCCTTTAAACTTCGCTGTTATGGCTGTTGGTGGTTTTTTTATTTGAGTTTATCAAGGGCAAAAAAGAGTGAAGAATATAACTGGTCCTCAGTAGTTGTTTCTCCTTTGTGTAATTCCATATGTTTATGTGGCAGTATTTTGCTAGTTTTGAAACCTCGTGACTCTAGTTATAACAGCACTTCAGGCAGTAGTATGTAGATCAGGGCTAATTAGAATTTTTCTGTTGTATTTTTCCTCTCTTTAAGAGGGGAAAAATTTGGTTTAGAAAGCAGTTTCCTGCCGAACTTGCTAAGGGCAAAGATTTAGAGGATTTTGCCATTGTTGATGTTGATGTTAATTTTTGTTTATTGAATGGGCAACACAGTCACTTGGTTCAAAATTCACAATGTTCGTAGGTATATCCTCTTCCTCCCTACTCAGTTTCCTCCCCGCTCCAACCCAACCAATATTGTCGATTTCTTATGTATCCTTCTAGAAATATTTTATATCTACAAAAGCACACACACACACACACACACACAGTGCACAGTGTTCTATCCCTTACCTTTTTTGTATAATGTATCCTGAAGGTCGTTTCATTTTTAGTAAAGAGTTTTCTCATTTTTAATTGTTGTGTAATATTCCATTATATGTATATATTATTTATTTAACCATTGCCCTACTGAGGAGCATCTTTTGCTATTACCATGAATATCCTGGTACATATTTTGTTTCGTGTGTGAATATATCTGTAAGTTTTTAGGTGGAATTTCTGGGCCTAAAAGAGTAGCATTTACAATTTTAATAAATATTGCCATAACCCTAGTCCGGGTACACATATTGGTATATGTGTACCAATATATATACCTGTTTTTCTACCCTCTTTAGTGTTCTGTGAAAAAGATAGTCTGAGTTTTCATGAAATTAATGAATTTTTTTAAAATTATTGAGATAATCGGGCAGTTTTTTTTTGAAGAGGTGTTTATAAGGAGAATGAAGCTTGATAGGTTTTAACATAGTTACGTTACTTCTGATCCAGCTTTTACTTTCTTTCCCTTAATGAAAGGAACACATAATTGAATGATGTGGATTGGAGTCCTTTTCCTAGTAATGATGCCTCTGATTTATTTGGTAAATGAATGCAAATCACAGTATTTGCTTCATCTTTAAAGCTGGTACCAGGACTTTTTTTATTTCCCGGGATTGTTATGGGCTTTATATAAAAATGAGACAATTCCTATTTATTGAATAATATCCATAGCAGTTATTAATTAGGTTTATATAAACTTGGATTCTGTTGTTACCCCTGGCTCCTAGGAAAGTGTTTCATAGTTTGAAACCGAGCATCTTAGAGATTGCTCCCACTAAGTTTTTGTATTGAGTATAGTCATTGAAGTTGCTTCTATTACTTTCCAGATTTATCCCTAAGAGAATCAAAAGACACTTTTAAGTAGAGGTGGTAGCCCACAATTCCTAACCCTTCATGTGGTGATACTGGATACCACTGAATTTTGTGATGTGTTTACTACATCTTGTTTGTTAAGGGTTATGTATTCTGGAACGTCTTTGCTAGATGTTAAGCTCCATGAAGGTAGGGATGATGTCTCCTCTGTTTTGCTCCATCTGGAATACACAGCATGTAGGAACTCAAATATTTGTTGAATTATTTGCTGAGTGAAAATAGTCTGTTGGGACTTGTCTCTTGCTGATTTTTAGACATTTTACCTTGGCTAATTTTGTCTATTTTATTATATCTTTCAATTTTCCTTAAATGATTATATACTGTTAAAGTTATTATGCTCATCTTGGGCCTTTTTGCCACCTTTTTGCTTTCATACTCATTGTTAGCCCCGTGCGGGTACTGTTTGGTGTCCAGGAGGGCTTAGTCAGCTAAATGTCCATACTGTCATTAGCTGGCTATGGATTTGGCCAGTTGGAGGTACTGGGGAGATTGGAGGACACAAGGAGGGGAAAACTGTTTCTTCCCTCCCTCTCTGTCTGGGTGGAGTTACTGCTGTTGCTGACTTGCTACTTTCTCCACCTTCTATTGGACAGGTCCACAGGTCCTTCTACAAGGGTACCTGGTTCCTGGGTTCTGGTAAACTCCTTGTCCCAGCAGGCAAAGGATAGTAACTGTTTCTGCTATTGTTAATCCACGTGTTCCTTCACTCTCTCTGTTTGGTTTCTCAGTTCTGTCACCTGTGTAATCAATTCCCTGTCCTTTAAGAAAATATTTAGAGTATTTTATTTTTCTGTTGGACCCTGATACAGTCAGTCATTGAAGTCCTGATCTTATAAAGTTCAACTTTATTTGTTTTTATTTGTCTATTTTTTAGAGATGAGGACTCGCTATGTTGCCCAGGCTGGAGTGCAGTGGCTCTTCACGGGCATGATTGTAGCACAATACAGCTAAAGCACAACATTATTTTCACAAAATGATAAATTAAAATAAATGATCATTCTTTACATTTATTATTATGGGGCCCACACAAATGACTGAATTCTTCTCATGCACTTTTTTTTTAATTGAATATAAAGCATTACACTGCATGCTATGTGGATGCTAACAGAATCTAATAGAACTTAGAACACATATAGAAAATAACATATGTAAAGTATGTCAAGAAACGTACAGAGTAAGAGATATAAAGGATTTAAATGAGAGACAGCTTACTTCTGATCAGTAAGATCAAATGTGGTTTCGTGGGTTGTGAAGAAGGGGTAGGATTACAGTAGGTAGAAACTGGTTGCAGAGGATGGATAGAAAATTCCAAATGGAGAGAAGAGTTAAGAACAAAGGGATGAACAAAGAGTAGGAACAAAGTAAGAAATTAGTGTATTCAGCCAAATAGTAGATGGTAATGAAAAGGATTTAATGAAAATAAAGGTAAATTAGAGGGAAAAATTTATTTGGTAGGTAGGAAGGTGTGGAAGGACTGATTTTAAGAAGATCAATCGAATAGTTGTATCAAATTGGAGAAGTCGGGAGAGCAGCGATGGCTTCTTTGACATGATTCTAGGGAGAGCTGAGGGGGTCTGATTTAGGAGCACTGCAGTAAAAATGCTTGATTTTTAGTACTTTGTGACTGGATGTGGGGAATCTGTAGTTCCAACATCTGTCTGGCATCAGATAAGCCCCCAGAGAGAGTGGAGAGAGTCTTATGTTACATCTTAAGCCCGTACGTCTTAAGCCTGGGCGATGCTGGTGACAGAAATAGAGAAATGCAGAAGCACAGAAGGGTAAGGGAGAAATAAGTAATATTTTTATCACTCTTTATGATTGAGCACCTTCACATGTTACATTGGTTGCCTCACACAACCCTGTGAACTAGATTTATCTGTATTTTATGAGGGAACTGAGTTGATGAGAGTTAAGAAATGTGCACAAGATTTTGTTAATGTGTATGTTGTAAAGCTGAGCTTTTTAACTCAAGTCTTCTATTTCTCTATTTTTTTTTAAATAATTAACTTTAAGTTATGTATTCTTTTGACCACAAATTACATCTCCTATAGTAATTAAGATAAATTTAATTTTGGAGATATTTTTGAAGAAAAGTTATACAGTGTTTTAGAAGTTTTTGTTGGGCACAGGATGGGGAACATCACACACCGGGGCCTGTCGTGGGGTGGGATGAGGGGGGAGGGATAGCATTAGGAGATATACCTAATGTAAATGATGAGTTAATGGGTGAGTATGCCAACATGGCACATGTATACATATGTAACAAACCTTGTGCACATGTACCCTAGAACTTAAAGTATAATAATAATAATAATAATAATAAAGTTATGTTCAGGGAAAAGTTAAAAAAATAAGTATGTATAATTAAAGATAGGAGTTTTTGTTTTGTTCTAAGTTCACTACATACTTTTAAAGACTATGAAGCTAGATGCATTTTCTCATGGCTTTGTTATTCTTGAACTGGATAATGTTTCTGTTTGTTAGCAGAAGTAACACTGGATTGGGAAGTGGCCTATCAAATTCTTTCCATAATGGTTCTGCCAACATGTTTTGTGAACCTGTATAAGTCATGCTACTTACTTTTGACTTAGTATCAAACATGTTACCTTTCTTCTTGATCCCACATTCTCTTCTAGCAATTTCACCATCTCTTCACAAGTCTTTTTAAAATATTTGTTTTCTTTCTCATCTCCCTTTTTCTTAATCCTGTTTCAGTTCAGTTCCCATCAACATCAATTTATTAAAACTTATCTTGTCAAGGTCAGTAATAACCAAATCCAGTGAACATTTTTTATTCTTGTTTTTAATCCCCATTTTTTTCATTTTTCTTCACTTCTTTGTGATACTTGGCACTATAGACTCTGCCCTTTAAAACCTCTTTGACTTTGGCGTCTGTGATAGCCCTTTCTTTTAGTTTTTCATCTATCCCCCTGTTCTTAGTTTTTTATTTATTCGTTATTTATTTATTTTATCTTTTTGAGACACAGTCTTGCTGTGTCACCCAGACTGGAGTGCAGTGGTGAGATCTTGGCTCACTGCAACCTCAGCCTCCCAGGTTCAAGCAGTTCTCCTGCCTCAGCCTCCTGAAGCTGGGATTACAGGCGCACACCACCATGCCTGGCTAGTTTTTGTGTTTTTAGCAGAGACAGGGTTTTGACATGTTGGCCAGGCTGGTCTCAAACTCCTGACATCAGGTGATTGCACCCTCCTCAGCCTCCCAAAGTGCTGGGATTACAGACATGAGCCTAGTTTTATGCCCGGCCTGGTTTTCTTTTAAGACTCTTCTTTCCCTGCCCACTTTGTAAATGTAGCTTCTCAGGGCTTCATTCTTCACCCTCTTCTTTCAGTCTGTATGTTTTCACTGTTTTATCATATCTCTTCACATGGCTTCAGCTACCACTGGTATACACATTTATATTACCTAATTATACCTGTTTTTTGAACTCTATAACCAATTGTCTCCTGGATACCTCTCACTGAATGACCTAAGGGCACATAAGATTCAGTGTCCAATTGGCACTCAGCATCTTCCCCAAATCTGTGTATTTCCTATCAGTGTGATTGCTCTCTATCAAGTGACCAAGCCAAACACTTGGGAGCATTCTGGGTTTCCTTCTCAGCCATATACCACCAGAATCTATTGATCATTCCTTATGAACTTACCATGAATCTGCCCTCTTCTTGTCATAACTACTGCCTTAGTTTAGACTGTTATCATTTCTTACTTAGATCTCTTTAGGATTCCTTGCTTTTAACTTCAGACTTTTCTGATCAATACTCCTGTACAACCTTTTAAAAATGTAAATTCAGCCACACAACAATGTCAATATACTTAATGCCACTGAACTTTACACTTAAAAATGGTTAAAATTGTAAATATTATATATATTTTACCAATAAGGAAAGTAAATAAGAAAAGTAAATCTAAACACTTAAAAATGGTTAAAATTGTAAATATTATGTTATATATATTTTACCAATAAGGAAAGTAAATAAGAAAAGTAAATCTAATATTTATGTTATCATGCTTGTCTCAGTAACTCTTCCTTTCCTTCCTTGTCAGAATGTAATCTAAATTCTTTACCGTGGCCTACAATGTATGGTACATAATGCTGTTCATGCTGTGGTTTCTGCCTGGCCTTTTATTGTTTTTGCTTGTTTGTTTTTTAAGTGGAGTTTCACTCTTGTTGCCCAGGCCGGAGTGCAATGGTGCGGCCTTGGCTCACTGCAGCCTCCGCCTCCTGGGTTAAAGCCATTCTCCTGACTCCGTCTCCCAAGTAACTGGGATTACAGACACCTGCCATCAAGCCCAGCTAATTTTTGTACTTTTAGTAGAGACAGGGTTTCACTATGTTGGCTAGGCCGGTCTTTAACTCCTAACACCTGTTGACCACCTGCCTCAGCCTCTCAAAGTGTTGAGATTACTGGCGTGAGCCATGCGCCCAGCCTCTACCTGGACTTTTAGTCTCATATTTTGCTAATTGTCCCCTTTTCACCAGCCTTAACCTTTCCATCATCCTTACCAGGTATTTTTCCCCCTTTTTTGCTTTTTCTGTTACCTGCCCCATAACCTCTGATAATCCTGTCCGTTGGGGTTACAGATTTGGTCCCTTAAGTCTCTTTCTTCTGTGTTCAAGCTTTAGCTCCTTAGTCTTGACTCCCACCCCAGAGATTTCCCTTGCTCCTACCATGAAAGGGAGAATGGTAGATGAGGATAGAGAGATAATGGGGGATCTGGCTTATTTTGAGTGAGATGTGACTATTGGAGGGTTTTGAGCAGGCAAGACAGTTCGCTTAAGAGCATGGAAGAAGAACTATGAGGCAGAGACTGGGATGGTCTGTGACTCACTTGGGGTGGATAGGCAGCTCAGTGATTGTTCCCTGCAGATATTCACCTAGTGTTTAATTCTACATCTCATTTATTATTGAGAAATCTGGGGCAAGTTATGCAGCTATTCTTGACCTCTTTCTCTTCTGTAAAATGAAGTTAATAAGAACTCTCTTGAAGGATTGTTAGGATTATAAAATGAGATAATGCATAGTGTAAAATGATAAGCACAATGCTTTGCAGATAGTTTCTTGATAAATTCAGTTTGGCTGAGTGAATGTGGAAGCAGATTGAAATTTGAGAAATAGCCTTACTTGTATCCATTGAAGTATTCTTCAAAAAATTGAGTTTTATGAACTATGGAATTTATTTGATATTTATTTAGACAGCCCGTGCCACTAACAATGTTTTGGTTAACAAAGGACCACATGTACGGTGTTGTTTCCGTACGATTATAATGGAACTGAAAAATTCCTATCTTCTATTTGACATCACAGCCATCTTAACGTCATACACAGCACAACATTTTACTCATGTGTTTGTGGTGATACTGGTATAAACAAATCTGCTGCATTGACTGTTTATTGTTATTTTTTAGTGTAGTTCTACTTATAAAAAAAGATTAATGGCCGGGCACGGTGGCTCACGCCTGTAATCCCGGCACTTTGGGAGGCCAAGGCGGGTGGATCACGAGGTCAGGAGATCGAGACCATCCTGGCTAACACGGTGAAACCCTGTCTCTACTAAAAATACAAAAAAAAAAATTAACCGGGCGTGGTGGTGCGTGCCTGTAGTCCCAGCTACTCGGAGGCTGAGGCAGGAGAATGGCGTGAACCCAGGAGGCGGAGCTTGGAGTGAGCCGAGATGGTGCCACTGCACTCCAGCCTGGGCGACAAAGCGAGACTCCATCTCAAAAAAAAAAAAAAGATTAAGTGTAAAACAGCCTCAGGCTGGTCCTTCCGAGGTATTCCACAAGAAGGCCTTGTTATAGGAATGACAGCTCCATGCCAGTCATTACTCCTGAAGACCTTCTGGTGGGACATTATATGGAGGAGGAAGACAGTGTTACTGATAACCTTGACTCTGTTAGGCTAATTCATGTGCTTGTTTCTTAGTTTTTTTGTTTGTTTTTGTTTCTTTGTTTGTTTGAGATGGAGTCTTACTCCATCGCCCAGGCTGGAGTGCAGTGGTGCGATCTCAGCTCACTGCAACCTCCACCTCCTGGGTTCAAGCGATTCTCCTGCCTAAGGCTCTTGAGTAGCTGGGATTACAGGCACGTGCCACCATGCCCAGCTAGATTTTGTGTTTTCAGTAGAAATGGGGGTTTCACCATGTTGGCAGGCGGGTCTCAAACTCCTGACCTCAAGTGATCTGCCTGCCTTGGCCTCCCAAAGTGCTAGGGTTACAGACGTGAGCTACCACATCTGGCCTTGTGTCTTAGTTTTTAACAAAAAAGCTTAAAAAGTGAAAAATAAAATGTTTTAAAAATAGAAAAATGTTTACGGAATAAGGACATAAAGAAAATATTTTGTACAATTTATTTATGTTTTAATCTAAGTGTTATTACAAAGAGTAAAAAAGTTAAACAGATTAAAAAGTTAATTAGCAATAAAGTAAAGTTACAGTAAGCTAAGGTTAATTTATTATTTAAGGAAGAAAATTGTTTTATAAATTTAGTACAGCTAAAGCATACCATGTTTATAAAGTCTATAGTAGTGTACAGTAATGTCCTAGGCCTTTGTATTCACTCACTGATTGACCCAAAGCAGCTTCCAGTCCTGTAAGCTCCAACCATGCTAAGTGCCCTTTAAAGGTGTATCATTTTTATCTTTTTAATTGTATTTTTACTGTACTCTTTCTATGGTTAGATATGTTTAGATACCCAAATATTTACCATTGTTACAATTCCCTACAGTATTCAGCATAGTAGTATGCTGTACAGGTTTGTAGCCTAGGAATGATAGGCTGTACCATATAGCTGAGGTGTGTAGTAGGCTACACCATCTACATGTATATAAATACACTCTGTGAGGTTCACATGATGAAACAGCGTGATGACTCATTCCTTAGAATGTATGCCCATTGTTAAATATCTTATAACTGTATACATTTCAATATGGTCCTATTATTGCAAATGAAATTTTACATAAACGACTTTTTTCTTGGAAGTAGTGATGTAAGTGTAGATTTTAGAATATTTTACTCCTGTTTATATAGGTTTCATTTTAAAATTATCTCAAACAAATCAAAGGACATTTCCTTAGCAGCTTAGAATATGAGTTCAGAAAGCAGCTTCTGAACAGATTAAACACTACCAAACTGAGGTGCTTAGAAATGAATACTTCTTGAATGTGTTACTCTATTCTCCCAATAAGCAGTTAGGAGAATAAAGGATTGAACCATGTAATTTTTTCCTTATTTATTTTTGTTGCTTGCTGTTGTTTAGGCATTTCACAGAAGTCCTCAGAATATCACCTTATCTTTTATTTATTTATTTTTAATTAATTTTTTTTTTTTTTGAGGCAGAACCTTGTTCTGTTACCCAGATTAGAGGTCCAGTGGCAGGGTCACTGTACAGCCTCAATCTCCTAGGCTCAGGTGGTCCTACCACCACAGCCTCCAGAGTAGCTGGGTGTAAAGATGTGAGCCACCATGCCTGGCCCCACCTTATCTTTTTAGCAAAAAGACTGCTTCAGAAACTCAAGGAAAATAAACAACTGTAGTGCTACACTTCCATTTAGTTTCACATGTAGGTTGAATTTCATCTGGGATGACTTCATACAGTTGCAACTAAGATGGAGACTTAGAAGTAAAATAACACATTGTTTTAAATGGATATAACTGACAAATTATGCCCTTCTGCAATTTCTTTGTCATTTTATTTTCAGCCTTAACAACTTTTTCCCCTATTTAATGAAAGCCCACAATGGGAGGTAATAATGCTACAACTTAGTGACCCAGTACTCTGTCATGAGCTCACTGTTTAATGGGGGAGCTCCAGATGGTGATCATTTTCCATCTTAGAAATTTTTTCATATTGACGATTTTAAGAAAAAAAAAAGCTTCTTTAGTCCAGCAGTATTTTAGATTCTTGAATATATTACTTGGAATTCTAAGTGTCACTTTCAGAATTATTTTATTTAAGATAATACTCATTTCTTTGGTTATTTTTATTAGCCTAGAATTATGTAATTCTACCAAAGTGAAAAATTTGAAGTTTAAGGAGAAAGCATCTAATGCTATACTTGCCCTGTAAATTTCTCACTTAGTTATCCAGGCCCTAGAACATCGCTGGCATTCACAAATGTTTATTTAATAATGTCGTGTTACCAGAAGTCCAAATATTGCCACTCAGAGCTATAATGCAAGTGTGCTTCTTTTATGAATAGTTTGTATTAAAAAATGTTAGAATGCCCTTCAGATGAAAAACACTTTGAATTCAGAAGATCATTTTTTTTCTCCACAGGCAGGAACTCATTAACAGAATAAAACCGGTAACTGAGGCATTTTTCAAAGAAAAATATATCCCTGATAAATGCAAGCTGCTTATCTTCTTATCTTTGTAATAAGTAGGCCTAGTTTTCATTTATAAGAAAGGACAGCTTGTTTTCAATTACCTTGTTGGCTCTGTGAGCCAGCATTTCAGTATTGAGACAAGTGGATATTGAGTCAACAGTCTTAATTTGTGTCTAGATTTCTGCCTTTAATCCCTTCTGCTAAACTTGTAATCGTCACTGTGACCATATGGCTGAATGTCTTCCTCATCTCAAATTCTGTATTGGTTGCCTTTTAGCTGTATGTAATATGGCTGAAATTTGCATATGAATAACACAACACTGGGTACATTTTATAGTAGAAATCCATTTCCATCCTCATGTGTGTATGTTCTTGACACTTTAGTGCACTGGTTTTGAGAGTAGTCATTAACAAATCGTTAGGACTAGGTTATAAACTCTTACAGACAGGTCTACATTTTGGTGATTAGAATAGAACTAATGACATATCAGGCCCTTATTGATTGGTTGTTTAATAGAAGATTCAAACACACAATCAGCCCCCAAATGGAGACTAACAGTTAGGATTGTGAGGATTTGTTGGCAGATAAATTGTTCATAGTTCTTTTTAGAACCAGATTTGTTTCTTTGAAAAAAATATTTGTCAGATGTTGTACATAAATGCTGTGTTAGGGAAGATGTCGGAAGACATCAGTAGGAGCTGTTATCTGTTATGAATCTATTTTTTTATAATCTAGAAGGACAAAGGATCAACGTTTCTGACTGTTTAGTATCTGGAGTATAACTTTTTTTAAAGAAGTATTTCCTAATGTTATCCTATAGGCTAGAATTGTCTCCCTTGTGGTCTGTTATAATGTATATAGACTTATATCACATATTTGACTTATTTCTTTTTTTTTTTTTTTTTTTTTTTTTTCTCTCTACTTAGATTGTTCATCTTTTTTTTTTTGTTGAGACAGAGTATTGCTGTGTTGCCAGGCTGGAGTACTGTAACATGATCTCGGCTCACTGATCTCGGCTCACTGCAACCTCTGACTCCCTGGTTCAAGCGAGTCTTCTGCCTCAGCCTCCCAAGTAGCTGGGATTACAGGCATGTGCCACCACACCCAGCTAATTTTTGCATTTTTAGTAGAGACAGGGTTTCACTATGTTGGCCAGGATGGTCTCGAACTCCTGACTTCGTGATCGGCCTGCCTTGGCCTCCCAAAGTGCTGGGATTACAGGCGTGAGCCACCGCGCCCAGACATTTGACTTATTTCTTTATGTGTCCATTCCTCTGCATTTCTTATCACTAGATTTTGATTTTTTAAGAACATCAACTGTGCTGTTTTCTAGTGTGTTTTAACTTTCCTAGTATAGGACCTGTCATGAAGTGGGACTTTTAAAATTACTTTTTGATAAATATATGAATGATTGTGTCTGACAGCTTACCAGCACATGGGATAAGAGATGAATGTATATATATATCCATAGGTATATTTTTAATATAATTTCCCTCTAATTAAGAAAGTAATACATGGGTTGTAAAAATAGTTAAAATATGAAGTTGGAAATAAAATAGCAAAAATGAAATACTACTCAAAAATAAGAATTATTACACTTTGGTCTATTTCTGGTCCGCTTTCTACACTTAGGGCTATTTCAAAAAATACATATTTTAGTATGTATTTTATGTACATTTGCTTCGCTTAGCCTTATATCATTAATAGTTCCTTGTATTACATGTCCTTTGAAAATATGTCTGTTAATGACTGCTTTGTTTTCCCTCTTCCAAATGTACCACAGTTCGTTGTGTTTAGGATTTTAGGATTTTCTAATTTTTGTTTCACTTACATGTAGAACATAAATATGATAAATATTTTTATATATAAACTTGTGCACATTTATAATTATTTTTATAGACTGCATTTCTGGATATAAATTTGAAATTTCTGGGACTATGAGAATAAACATCATGAAGGTTCATGATACATACTACAAAATCGTTTTTCAGAAAGGTTGCACTAATAACAGCCCCATTGGTGGCATATGACATCATGCAATTGCCCATACACTCATCAACTTCTAATCTGAGTGTTCATCAGATTTTTCAAACACACACACACATACTCGTATATATCTGTTTGACAAAAAGTATCTACTTTTAGCTTTTTTTTTTTTTAAAGGTTGAAATTAGTTATTTGTATTTATTCTCTTAAAAATTACCTATTAGAATTACGATGAGATGCCATCTCACACCAGTTAGAATGGAGATCATTAAAAAGTCAGGAAACAACAGGTGCTGAAGAGGATGTGGAGAAATAGGAACACTTTTACACTGTTGGTGGGATTGTAGTTCGACCATTGTGGAAGACAGTGTGGCAATTCCTCAAGGATCTAGAACTAGAAATACCATTTGACCCAGCCATCCCACTACTGGGTATATACCCAAAGGATTATAAATCATGCTGCTATAAAGACACATGCACATGTATGTTTATTGCGGCACTATTCACAATAGCAAGGACTTGGAACCAACCCAAATGTCCATCAGTGACAGACTGGATTAAGAAAATGTGGCACATATACACCATGGAACACTATGCAGCCATAAAAAGGATGAGTTCATGTCCTTTGTAGGGACATGGGTGCAGCTGGAAACCATTCTTAGCAAACTATCGCAAGAACAGAAAACCAAAGACCGCATGTTCTCACTCATAGGTGGGAACTGAACAATGAGATCACTTGGACACAGGAAGGGGATCATCACATACCTGGACCGGTGGTGGGGTGAGGGGAGCGGGGAGGGATAGCATTAGGAGATATACCTAATGTAAATGATGAGTTAATGGGTGCAGCAGACCAACATGGCACAGGTATACATATGTGACAAACCTGCCTGTTGTGCACATACCCTACAACTTAAAGTATAATAAAAAATTTTTAAAAAGAAAAAATATGTATATATACTTTCCTCATTTTTACTACTGGTATGTTAATTCATCCCATATTGATTTGAAAGACAAAGATACCCTTTGTTATGTATATTACCAAATGGTAATTTTATTTCTATTTATTGCCTTTGTGGGTGATTGCTTAAGTACAGAAATACTGTAGTTTTATGTAGTCAACATCATTCAGTTATAAATATTTAATATTGTACCAGGTACTTTTCTAGAGCTGAGATTACAGTGGAAACAGGACCAAGTACCATCATGGAGCTGAGACAGACATTTTAAACATAAATATTTAATTTTTAAAAATATGATATAATTTTAGGTAGTACCGTGAAGAAAATAAAGCCAGGACAAGGACATAGAAAGTGATGGTGAAAGGATAGGAGGGATATTTTAGAAAGAGAAGTCCTCTCTGAGATACTTTCACAGAGACCTGGAAGAGGTGAGGGAACAAGCCAGATAAATTCTAGGGAAGGTGTTTTACAGGCACCGGGAAAGGTAAGCCCAGAGACCCTGAGATGGAAACAAACATAGGTGTTTGAGGAGCAGTAAGGACTGCAGTGTGGATCACTGGAGTATACTCGGGAGTGCAGTAGTTGGTGGTGATGTCGGAGGGGTTGGCAGGGTCCAGGCATATAATACATTTAAGGCTATCTGCAAGGAGCTTGGATTTTACTCTTAAGTAGAATGGGAAGTCACTGAAGGATTTTGAATTGGGGAAGCTTCATGCCGCAGCTTGTGTTTAGAAAGATCTCTGTGGAGATAGACTGCAGGGAGGAAGAGTGGACTTAGGGAGGTCAGTTAGGAAGCTATGGTAATAGTCAAATTAAGGGGTGGTGGTCATTAGGACTAGAATGATAGTAGTGGAGGTGATGAAAAGTGGTTGGAATCTGGATATTTTTGGAAGGTGAAGCTAACAGAACTACTGATTGATAGGGTGCATGTCATAAAGAAAAGAGAAATCATGAGTGAATCTAAAGTTTTTGGTCTGAATAACAATATATATGTTGTGCCATTTCCTAAAATGAGAAGCAGTATGGAAGGATTTCTGTGTGGGATGGATATATGTGCCGGATTAAGAGCTTTGTTGAATCTGCAGCCTAAATCAGAATTCAAAAGTGTTTACCTAGGATATCCAAATGCTGGAATGTTAGGGGGAAAATATAGCTTTCCTTCTCTGTAGAAGAGAGTAAGTGGTTCTTTGAAGAATATTACCCTGCTTTTCTTTTTTCACCGTAAATTTTTTAAAGCTTCCTTTTACATATTCTTGGTTTAAAAAAATGTTTAAGAAATACAAGAGTGTATAAAGTAAAAAGTGGAAGTCCATACTCCTTTCTCTCATTCTCCACCCATTCCCACTCTCCAGGGTATCATCACTGTTAGTAGTGTGCCATGTATACTTCCAAAAGAAGACTTGGTCTTCCTTTCCTTAAAAAAAAAGAAAAAAAAAAGATCACAACTAAGAATTTCTTTCATTTTATTTAAAAGATCCAAGACTGCACTTGACTTATACATGTACAGCATGTCTGTGTACATGCACGCACACTCCCGTGCACTCCCAGTTGCAAAAATCAACTGTTTACTACATAGTGCTTCCCAGTCTCAATGCAAGAACTTGAAGATTGCTGTGGCTTTTCTTTGTACATTAACAAAAATGTATTCTGGCTGGGCGCAGTAGCTCACACCTGTAATTCCCAGCACTTTGGGAGTCTGAGGCAGGCGGATCACGAGATCTGGAGTTTGAGGCCAGCATGGCGAAACCCCGTCTCTACTAAAAATACAAAAAAATTAGCCGGGCATGGTGGCATGTGCCTGTAGTCCCAGCTATTCGAAGGCTGAGGCAGGAGAATTGCTTGGACCCGGGAGGCGGAGCTTTCAGTGAGCCAGGCTTGCGCCACTGCATTCCAGCCTGGGCGACAGAGCAAGACTCCGTCTCAGTCAATCAATCAATCAATCAATAAAAATAAATGTATTCTGAGAACCATGGTTGATCATCTAGATTCAGCTCTTGGATTCTTAAACATTGTATTGATATATTTATTGGCTTTTTCTGAATAAATTCTTGGAATAACTGTTCTTTTGCCTACAGATAGGTGTGGAAATAGTTCTAGTAATTAACCTATTTTTTTTTTTTAACCAGTTTGTGAGTATCTGTTTGCTTTAGGACGTGCCCTCTCTATTGTTAAAATTGTCGATGTAGGTCAGACAGCTGCCTGGACTAGCTTCCCAGCAGTCTTGCAGGTGTGATTCACATTGACAGAGATGGGGGAGGAAAAGTATTCTAAGCAACAAACGGGCCTGTGATGCCTGCTTTTCTAATGTGGTCACAGTTGACTTCGTAAGAATCTGTTAATGTCCCATATTTACAGAGTGAGGAAGATAATGATAATCTACCTCAGAACATTGTTGAGAGCAGTAACTAACATAAATGTTTAATGACATTATGCACTGCTGTTTCTAATACTCAGTGATGCTCTTGCTGACTTTATTTCCTGAGTTGAACTTACATATCATCACTTACAGTGATAATGGCCTAAGCTGAATAGTTTCACTTGTGTCAGAGAGCCCCTGTGGTTTAGCAATGTGCCAGCCTGTTTAGGGTCCGGTCTTTGTTTCTGACATCTCAGTTACTAACATTATTATCTTTAATTTCTATTTTCTTCCCCTTTGGTCTCTACTACTTGATTAGCTTTTGGTTATCTTGATGACAAGAATGTAATTTAATATGAATTAAAGTCTCCAAATTCTATTAAATTTAGTAATAGATACTCATTCATTGATTATACTTTTTTTTCTCTGAGGATCTGAAATTCATTCTCTGAAGAACTGGCAGTGTATGTGTCTTTCCTTCAAATGTTTGTTCTTTTTTCTGTTAGTCATGACTGCAGCTTTCTCCTAAATGGTCATAATCAACCCCCTAATGGTAAAATACAATGGTTTTGTTGAAGTTTCTATAGCATATGGTGCTATGTCAGTAAGAAAGAGCACAGCTGTGGTTGGTAGACAGTCCTTAATTTAAAGGCTTGGTGTTTTATTTACCAGCTTTGTTAACTTGAATGGGTTAATCACCTTGGTTTTTTCACATATAAAATCAGTTTAATATTATTTTGGATTCTTATGAGGAATAACTGAAATAAGATATACAAAGTACCTAACATAAATCTTAGTGCATACTGGGTACTCGGTAATATTGTTACTTTGTCCTTGCCTTTTCATCAAAAATTTCTGTATATTTGTGCACACACCATTACTTTATCCTGATTGTATCTTCTGTCATTACGACCACTCTTTTCCAACGTCTTCACTGGGGTTTCCTTCTCCTGCCTCTCCTTACATGTTGGTGTACCCCCAGGGTCTTCCACTCAGCCCTCTTCTCACCCTATATCCTATCGTTGAGGTTCTTGTTTGCTCCCGTGACTTCAGGTATATGCTGACAACACCCACATACATTCCTATGCTCTCATGAGCACCAGAGTTTTCTTCAGTGTACCTAATAGTCTTATCTATTTGGATAGTGCTATAAACTCGTTATGCCCTCCACCCCAAATTCATATATTGAAGCCCTAACCTCACATGTGATTGTATTTGGAAGGTATTTGGATCTCCTTTGGGAGATAATTAGGTTTAGATGAGGTTATGAAAGTGAGACCCTCATGATAGAATTAGTGTCCTTGTAAGAAAAGACACCAGAAAGGAGTTTGCACTTTCTTCCTGCCACCCCTGGAACCATGTCAAGACACAGCAAGATGTCGACCATCTACAAGGCAGAAAGAGAGGCCTTAAGAGAGTCCCAGAGAATTCATGCTGGCATCTTGAGCTTAGACTTCCAGCCTCCAAAACTGTGAGAAAGTAAATTTCTGTTGTTTAAGCAACCCAGTCTACATGGTATTTTGTTATGACAGTATGAGCCACACAAAGATACCTAGCAAACAGATTGAATACAACATATGCAAAACTGAATAAATGGAGTATTTTCTTTTAAAACATGTATATATTTTCTTTCTCAGTTAATAGTAATTTAAGGTAGAAATGTTGGTCCCATTCTTTAGGTTCTCTCCTTGTCTCTTTCCAGGTTTGAAGGGAGAGTGGACTGCAAAGGGCACAAGGAGCTGTTTGGGAATAACTGAAATGATGTCTATCTTGATTATGGCACCAGTTTCACTAGTTTCAATCCAAAATGTTTGAATTATGCATTTTAACTGTATGCAGTTGATTGTACATGATTATAACTCAGTTGAGTTGGTTTAAAAAATTTGTAGAGATAGGGTCCCAGAGTCTATATTACTAATTTCCTGTAGCATTCCATATATCACTGTAAGTGATGATATGTAAGTTCAACCAACCAAAACTTGGTTTTATTTCAACTATGACACAAGGTGATTCATTTGGCTGTGTTTATGCTGTCTCAGTATATCCTTTATGTTAGTAGCCATTCTCTTTTTTTCTCTGCTGACACTTCCATTGCTATTGTTTATTTACTGACTTTTTCTCCCAAATGATAACGGGTCAGGGATCAGGGCCTGAACCTAGCTGTCTTTTCTAAGGCATAGGTTGACTATGTAGTAGATCTTTATCTTTTAAATATCTATTTTGCCCTTTGTTTGAAGTTTGTAGTTGTGTTCAGAATGATTAAGGAATCAGAAGTCTTTCTTAACCCTGGATTATTCAGGTCTCACTGTGCTAGAAAACTGTGTTGCAACTTTATCTAGAGTTGAGTGTCAAGGGTTAGTAGGCTCGTCGTGAGAAGTCGTGATGAGAAAGAGTGTTAAAGCCCATTAGTGAAGGGCTTTGTCCGTCAAAATGGAAGAGTTAGGTTTTTAATCCAGTAGTAGCAGTACAGTCAGCCCGCTGTATCCACAGATTCACATCCATGGATTCAATCAACTGTAGATAAAAAATATTATGAGGAAAAACCAATAAAAAATAAGAATACAACAATAAAAACACAAATTTTAAAAACAGTATGGCAACTGTTTACATAGCATTTACCTTGTATTGGGGTATTATAAATAATCTGGAGACTTAAAGTTTATGCAAGGATATGCATTGGTTGTATGCAAATACTACACTATTTTATATAATGGACTTGAGAGTCTGTGGATTTTGATTTTAGGGGCATTCCTGGAAACAACCCCCCACTGATAATGAGAGATGACTGCAGTAGTAGTCAGTAGTAGTAATAGTAGAAGTAGTAACACAGGTAGTTATAGAAGTAATAGGAATAGTAGAGATCATAATAATGAAAGAAGAAAATATTTGCTGAATGCTTACTAGGTGCTGGATACTATGGTATTTACCTGAATTATTTTATTCAATCTCCACAATAACCTTGGAAAATAAGAATTGATATTTTTTTCCTCACTTTATAGATGAAGAAACAGACACAGAGAAATTGAGTAACATTCAAAATCAGAGCTAGTAAGTAATAGGGCCAGATTTCTACCAGGCAGTAGTAATTACAATTATTGCGCCAGGTGTGGTGCCTCACACCTGTAATCCCAGCACTTTGGGAGGAGGCCAAGGCAGGCAGATCCCTTAAGGTCAGGAGTTCAAGACCAGCCTGGGCAACATGGCAAAACTCTGTCTCTACTAAAATACAAAAATTACCTGGACTTGCTGACACAACGCATTCCTGTAATCCCAGCTCCTCAAGAGGCTGAGGCACAAGAATCTCTTGAACCCAGGAGGCCTTAAAAAAATTACTGAACAAATAAAACTAATGATCTATATAGAGGCTCAGTGTTGAAGAATAGTCAGAATTTACTTAGTGCTGATTAGTTAAGTGTTATCAAATAAAAAATAAAATAGATGGGGCCACGTGCGGTGACTCAAGCTTATCATCCCAGCACTTTGGGAGGCCAAGGTGGGCGGATCAGTTGAGTCCAGGAGTTCAAGACCAGCCTGGGCAACACAGTGAAACCCCATCGCTACTAAAAATAGAAAAAGATAGCTTGGCATGGTGGTACACATCCATAGTCCCAGTTACTCTGGAAGCTGAGGCAAAAGAGTTACTTGAACCCTGAAGCTGAGATCACCCCACTGCACTCCAGCTTGGGCAGCAAAGAGAGTGAGACTCTGTCTCTAAATAAATAAATAATTAAAAATTAAAAAATACATGAAATAAAATAGAAGTAGAAGAGTATTCCAGAGAATGCATGTATACAAAGAAGAAATTGTTTTAGGGTTGTGGTGAGCATTAAATAAAAATCATAGCACACTAGTGAATGGCAAATGGATAATAAATTCCAATTATTATTTTAATAGTAATTTGATGGCCAGACACAGTGGCTCATACCTGTAATCCCAGCACTTTGGGAGGCTGAGGTGGGTGGATCACCAGGTCAGGAGTTTGAGATCAGCCTGGCCAATATAGTGAAACCCCGTCTCTACTAAAAATACAAAAATTAGCCGGGCGTGGTGGCACGTGCCTGTATTCCCAGCTACTCGGGAGGCTGAGGCAGAAGAATTGCTTGAACCCGGGAGGTGGAGGTTGCAGTGAGCCGAGATCGTGCCACTGCACTACAGCTTGGGCGGCAGAGTGAGACTCTGTCTATAAAAAAGAAAATAGTAATTTGACTTAGGGAAGGAAGAAAACACCAGTGACTCTTGTCTTTGTTTCCGTGATCTCTGGAGAAATACACACACTCCTATATGTCTATATTTAGTACTTCATTATTTTTATAGCAGAACTTCAGATAAACATCTATATGATATAGGGATATAACTAAAATTTTGATAACATTATTCAACAACACCAATCTATACTGTGTTTACGTTTAATAAGGAACTCTATGCTATGACTTTTTCTAATGAATACAATGACTTTTATGAAAACAAATATGGCTAGGAAGGTCAGGGAAAGGTTATAGGCAAATGTTCTCACAAAGTTGCTGAAATAGGAAAGTAAAGGAAATAGCTCTTTTCCTGAAACCTTATCTGATAAAAAGAATTGTTTTATTTTGGGGTGATTTGGACAGGTATTTCTCTGTCATTTTGGAGGGCAAATTTTCAATTGACTTTAAAGACATGAAAAATTCCTTTTGCACATTCTTGTTTATTTATTATGGCATCCTTTTAGGTACACAGGGTTATTTCAGTATGACTTGAAATATTAACTTTTGTTTTATGTGAAACACTTTTGTTTTTCTTTCTAGTTGTCCAAGTTTGGTAAGGCCAGAGTGTTCATAACGAAGCGATCTCTCTGAAGTAGTTTCTTTTGTACGTCCGTAGGCTAGGATGGATTTTCTTTTACACTTACTCAGAGAATTTCTATTCAGTTTGTTATTAGTAATCACCCCCTAGTCACTTTCTTCATATCTGTTTTCTAGGTAACAGTTCCCTCGTTTACACCCATATTGTGTATTATTCTTCCCTAAGTGTATCATCTTATACTTCTTTGCATTAAATCTCATCTTGGACCTGTCCTTTCAAATCCCCAAGTTGTCCATAATCCATCCATGTACTTGATTGATCTTGTTTTCTTTTCTTTTTAATCCAGTCTAGTTTTGTGTCATCTGCAAACTTGATCATACTTGAATTTACATTCTCCTCCAGCTCATTAATGAGTGTGCTAGACAGGATAGTTGTCATTCCTGTGGGACCATGCCGGATATACTGCTGGATGCTCTCAGTTGCAACTATGTTGATAATAATTCATTGCTTCCTTCCCATGACAGAATTCTTTATCTGCAGTGCTATACTGTTATCCAGGCAATGCCTCTACCATCTCTGCTTTTCTGGATACTCCTATTTCAATCATTTTTTCCTAAGATTTATGTAAAAATTATTGTGCTCCCTTATCTATGTAGGCCATTGCTTAATTTTTAAAAGAAGTTACTCAATCTCGGAAAATAGTGTCCTTAAATAGAAATTTCTCAAAAGTTTCCATCGAACATCAGTGAGTCTTTAAAAATACGTTAAGTGTGAAACATTTTGGAAGTGCTGCCTAAGTCTTTGCTTTCTCCATGGAAAGGGATCTCTCGTTATTTAAATTTTAAGTAAAACCATAATTATTTTTCTCACAGCTGAGAGAATGATTTAAATATATGTAAATTTTTTCTGAATGTCGATTATATTTTCAGTAAATTACTCTGCTTTGAGGTAGTTTTCTAGATGAGACGCAGTTCATTTATAATTTTCAGAGCATGATGTGGAGCCATTTGTTACTTTATTTTTAAAGTTACGGTTTTTTCCTTTATTTTCAGGAAAAAGAAGAAGTAGAGGGGATATCAGTAGGTGCTATACTTTCTGACTATCAGCGTATTCGAGTGGAAAATGTGTAAGAAAACATTAATTTGTTAATTTTAAAAGTATATGTCTTTTAAGAATGTGAATAAGTGAAAAATCAATAATTGTATTCAAATTATAAATAGGAATGGTAGTCTACGTGCTCCATGGAACTAAATGTATGTATTTACCTAAGTAACAAAAGTCATGCTTTTACTTTTTTCTATCCTTATATCACACAGGAGAAAATATAACTTATTTAGTGTAAAGAAAAATAATCTATCATAGAATTGAGACAGATTTTTTAGTGAGAAGTATTATCTTCATTTTTTTTCTTATTTGATTTAGTATATCCTGTTACTCTCTTTTAACTCATCATTTGTAATAAAAATCAAGAGATAATAAAATCAATACAGTAATATTTTAAAGCAAAAAAGTGCTTACTAAGGCGTCATCTCTTCTTTGGTTCATATAATTCAGTTCTTGTCCAAAAATATTTATATAACTGAAGTACTTACATATAAAGCCATTCAACTTTCAAGGAATTTTTAGGATGTTCCTCCCCTCATCCTAGCCCCTCTCTGCTCCCCTAAGGGAGGGAGCACTAGTGAAGCATTTAGTCTGTAGCTGCACATACCAAAACGGTCAATTCTATTGATCTATTCAGAAATAATGAGGTAAAATGATAATATTGGTTATTTAATGTTAGCCTGGCAAGACACGACCTGAATGAATTTACTTTTCATTTTTAATTTATCTAGATAAATATAATATTGTATAGAAATTCTGGACATTATTAACAAAAAAAATTGGATTCCATTATATTTCTTAAGCACAATGTGACCTACAAATAAGTGATTTTGCTAGTCAAAATCATAAATAGAATAAGATAATGGCTGTATTTATATAATATTTTTATACTCTTGATAAAGAAACATTCCTATTTACTATCTCATTTAAAACCTACATATTAATAGATTTGAAAATTTAAGTTTCATTTTTATTTTATTTATTTTCTGTCTAATTCCATGGTGGATTTAGGGCAGTTTAAAAAAATACAGAATTTTAGCCGGGCGCGGTGGCTCAAGCCTG
>NW_012123709.1:5596251-5608556 GCF_000951035.1 Colobus angolensis palliatus
AGAATTTTAAGAGTGAATGAAGGGAAAACAGGGTAAAGCATAGTTAAGTGAAGAGAAATATGATCTTACGTTTTAGAGGTGTATCAGAGTCTCTGGACGATGGATGATGATGGTGGAGTGGGGAAGAAGGTCATGTGTATTTTGAGAAAGTTTTCCTTGCATTCTACCTAGATGTAGATCTACCATTGAGAACAACCGATCTACAGATGGAGATGAATTGCATATCCCTTAAGCCATACTTTAGAAATAATAGTATTGTCATCAAGTTTTAGATCGTGTTCTCTGAGAATTGTTTAAAAATTAGTGTTTTTTAATAAGTTCAAACCCACGTGCTTTAATGGGTAGCCAAACTGGAGATAGGGATGACATCTATTTATGAAAGTTAAAAAGCCAAGTAAAAATGTGCTCCTCATTAGGAGGCTGCCCATGACATATATGTATGTATATGGAAGAAGGGCACATGTCATGCCCATGGGTAGAGACTTTCTCAAAACACAGTCTCTGGTACACTTCAACACATGGTTGAACAGATGAATAGATTTTATGTTATAAAGCATATCTGCAATTATTTTATCCTTGAAATTTCAAAAGTAATGTTACTGGCAGTCTATTGGTTCACAAACTCAATTTTGAATTAGCCTATGACCAGATTTTAGTTTGTGTTGTATTATCATAATTTCAGAATGTAAAGTGTTTAATAGATGTCATAAGTTCAAATTCAGCAGGGATTTACAGAGTACTTTTATTTGAGCCATGATATTTTGAACTGTTAAAGAACTTAAATAGGAAAAAAATTTTACTTAAGTCTATAGTCAAGAGGTTTTGAGGAATTTCAAAGCAACAACCACAAATTTTAAAATAAGGACAGGAAAAAAACTTTTTTTTTAAATAAAATTGTAAGTCTTAGTTTAAAAAGGTAGAGAGGCTGTTTTGATTAGTCGGCCTTAAATATTGGGTGAGAGGACAGCAAGAACTAGTGTTTGTATTACATGGGTAGTTCCCATTTTATTATTTTTGTATTTATTAACTGCTTCAGCATTGCTTAAATGCTCTGAGACATTTTAAAAGGGAAAATTACATGCAACAATCTCTGCAATGAGGAAGGTTTTGGCTTTTTGAAAGTCAAGGTATACGTAAATGAAAAACAATAGTGATATTTTTAAGGCCATGTATGAGTAAATGACCAAACATGGTACATTTAATAAGTATTGGGATCTCTGAGAGGGGAGAGAGAGAGAGATCACTATAGGCCAGAGTAGTCAGCCAAGTAACCTTACAGATGCTAGGGACGGTGGATTTTACTTATAAACCTTATAGACACTGGGTTTTAGAGCTATATTCTTGGTTTGGAATCTGATCTCAGCCAGTTAGTGTATGACTCGGGCAAGTCACTTGGCTTTGATTATCATTTATTGAATACCTATTTTATCTAGGCATTGTACTACATTATCTGTATTACCTTTAATTGATTAAACAATTATAGTCCTTTCTGAGAAAGTGACATTTAAGCAAAGGCATGAAGCAAGTGAGAACACAACTAGTGTAACAGGCAAGAGTGAGCAGGCAGCAGCGGTAGGATGGAGTGAGAAGAGAGTAAGCAGTAGGAAATAAAGCGCATGAACTAAACAGGACGAGATCCATGGAGTGATGGGGAGCCACTGGAGGGTTTTGAGCAGAGGAATACTATGATCTATTTAATGTCTTAAAAGGATCACATTGGCTGCTGTATGGATTTTAAAAGGTTGAGGGTGGAGCAGGGAAGGAAATTAGGATGTTGACATGAGAGAGAATGGTGGCTCAAACCAAGTTGTTAGCAGTGGTATTGGTGAGGAATAATCACATTCTGCATTGTGGTAGATTGGCTGTGGAATGTGAAGGAAAGGGAAGGATGATTTCATTTCACATTTTTTAATCCTCTTAAGAACTTTGAAAGGAACTATTTTTGCCCCTATTTATGAACTAGGAAACTAAGCGCAAGGACTTAGATTTTACTTGACTTCAAAAGCCGTGCAGCTAGAGTACAAAATGAGGTGTTACATTCAGATGTGTCTTCACTCCAAAACCTATATTTTTTCTACTTTACCAATAATGGAAAATATCTTGTACAGTGCCTGCAGCATTGTACTTTTTGTTCTTAGTATTTTCTTGTTATTCACAGTCAAATTCTTAAAAAAAAAAATCAAAGTTAGTAGTTTAGAATAATTCACATAACTGCAGTTATTGTTAATTTAATCAATATGCGGCTGTTTTATTAGGATAAATTATTTGCCCACTTTACATATGCTTCAAAATTTTGATACCCATGGAAGTTTTAAAACTGAGAGAATACTGGCATTTGTAAACTCTTTTACATAGATTACTAAACTAAGAGTCTTACTAAAATTAATATTTCTAGTATGCCTAGAAATTTCGTTTTTATCAGTTTATGCATAGCCCATGGAAATTAAATATGTTTATGTTGTATATATCAACTTCATTATGCAAAATATGTTTTTAAAAGCATTTTCAATGCTAAAATCCTTGGACGAAGCATTATGTTTCAAATCAAAGTAATTGCTGTGGATCTAAGTACAAAATATTAAGATATCATCTGACTTTCTTTTTCTTTTTCTTTTGTAGGTGTAAAAGGCTTAATCTCCAGCCTTTAGCTTACCTTTGGCAGAGAAACCAGGAAGATTTGCTCAGAGAGATGATATCATCTAACATTCAAGCAATGATCATCAAAGTAGCAGCTTTGGGTATGCAGCCAAACTATTAAGGGAGCTGTTTGTTGCCACATAGATAATCTCAATTCACTAATAAGTAGTTACAATGAACAAAGAAAACTGATTTAGAATATAAAAATGTGGAGTCACAGCTGAAGAAGTTGAGTAAGCACCTTCCTTGCATGAAGAAAGGGAAGTTTTAAAATGGGCTTTTGACCATTTGCCAAAGTGATTACTAGTAAGGCTTTTTTTTTTTTTAAATATATAACTAGTTCTAAAACTGATATTGTATTATAGTCCTTCAATTTAAGTTGGGTTTTTTTTTAGGGTTTGGAATTTAGGCTTGTTGGAGACAGGAAATACAAGGGTTATTTTTGTTTTGTTTTGGAGTTTTTTAGAAGCTTCTTACAATATGTATTTGACACAAAACATGATATATTCCTTGTATTTTTTAACATATTTTGAATAATGCTAAAATAGAATGTGGTTTTGTTTTTGTTGTAAAAAATAGATAGGGTACTGGTTTTTGTTGAGGTAGTGAGAAAATCATGTTTGAGAAAATGTTATCTGATTAGTTAGCATAGACACAGCAGGCAGGTGGTAATCTGATTCAAGTATGGACATTACATATGAACACATTTAATTTATTTGGAATTGCTATAATTATATTCATTTTTGAGAAACCATAGGGTTTGAGCCCAGTCCGTTCATTTCGTGAACCTGTTATAGAAAATGCCCTGAAGCCTGAGAGTTCCCAAAGCCTAAATCATGTACCTCATTTGTGAGTATTTACCTTGCTGATCTCTGAAATAGTGAGGTCTCGAGCTGTAGAAGATTTTCCAGATACATTCACTTTTTAAATAAAATTAAGAGAAAGAGTACAGACCCCATAATGTTTCTCCATGGTAAATACCAAGCTGCTCTATTCTTGCTGAAGTTGAGGTGTTGTCTTCAGTTGAAAGCTTTACTTAGTGAATCTGTAGTTGATCTCCTTAGCTGTTAAAACGAGAAAGATTGAGTGGTATTATATTATTATTTCTGAGAAAAGGTTGCCGAGCAGCTCTCATGATGAACGATCTCATTATAAATATATTTGTCATATGAATTTCTGGGTGATTCTGTACAGAGTATTCCCTCTTGCTTTTTCTTTGTCTCTCGCTCTCTCTTTGAATTTTCTAAGATTACATAGTTCTGTAATGAAGTTCACGTGACATCTCACTGAAAGGTACACATACTATTGCTTTTACTGCCAGATAGATAAAAGACTGGATTAGGACCCAGAGAGACCTCCCTTATTGAAAAGGTAGTCAAAGAATTTGACCTTATTGCCATCTTTTAATAGTATATGACCGATATTGTGTGTTCTTTCATTTCTATGTGTGCCTCTCTGTAGGGATTAGAGATGGGGAATTAGCTTTATCAAGCCTTTGGGTAAAATGTAAAAACCGAGCAGATTTGTCTTTGGCATCTCAGTAATGAAAATATAGATCTGATTTTAACATTTACAGCACATGGTTTCTACTGACTGCCTATAGGTGTGCAAAGATGAAAGTTGTTCTTTAGAATAATATTAAGAAAGACAGTACTTCTGAAGACATAGAAACATATAAATGATGCAATATAGGTTGCTAAGCCTTTTTCCTCACATTTAAAATTGTCAGAACAGGATTTAAGCCAAAAAAAAAAAGGGGGGGGGACAATAAGACTTTTCTATGGGGGAGAGGGATCAGTAAAATTTTGTGGACCATTTTTCTATGAAATGGTCTTATAATAGAAAAGGGTCAGTCCTACACGAATGCATACAAATATATTTTTTATAATTATGTTACATAATCTTTATGTTTTATAGGCATCAATGAACTCATAAAATTTCTGGCTTCTTTGTTTCATTTTAATGTTTTAAGGGACTCATCCATATTATTGAATGAAGCAATAGTGTGTTCATTTATATTGTAGTATAGTGTTCCCTTGTGGGAGACTCTAATTTAATTAACTTATCACACCACAATTTAATTGTCCATTCTATTATTGATGGCATATAGGTGGTATCCAGTTTGGCACTGTGATAAACAATGCTGCCACGAAGTGGTCATCTTACACATTTTCTGTCCCAGAGCTAGAACATCCTTTTTTTCAGGAAGCCCTGATTTCTTTGAACATGAAATAATATATGTCTGTATGTGTATATCTAATGACTCATGAGTTCATGATATTTCAAAATCAAATTCAAGACAACATAAGGATTATAATAATTCTGTATTCTATCTCTGCCTTCTTTCTTTCACAGTAAATCTTGATTACCAAGATCACAAGAGATATTATTTATTAGAAAATCCCATAATTTGGGGGAACAAAAAGACCAAATAGCAGATCTATTATCCATTCTTTCCAGTAACTGGGGTAGGCTTCCTGGAAAGAAAGAAGGAAGAACTTCTATAATCTTCCTGTAAATATAATTAACAGACCTCATGGCAAAAAAACATACAAAGAAACAAAAAAATCACTAAGAGTATTTACCAGAGGGGAAGAGTATCTTTGGACTGCTTTTAGCAGGATGTTATCTAGTTGCTAAAAAAGAGATAAATGATAAAGGGAAAACATGAAGCCACTTTTACCTATCACTGGAAAACCTCCTGTTTCTTGAAAGATATATTTGTTTCCAAAGTAACTAAATTGATCATTAGAAAAAACTGTACGGGTTTAAGGGTTAGTTTATTCAGTTAAATGGTGGTGTAGTAACATTGACTGTGAAAGGGAATAATGCTAGGACTCTACTTACAAGGTTTCTAGGATTGGGAGATAGGAATGAGGTGATGGGGGAGGATGCAAGTTCACAACTATATATCTTTCCCATTTCATAGATTTTTTTATTAGTTTTCCCTGATCTAATGGTCCTAGGCCCGAGTTTAGAGTTGCACATACCAAAGGAAAGTGTTATCAGTGCACAAAACACAATAGCAATACCATTACCTTTGACAGTGCATATTCTTAAAGGCCTTTAGGGGTGTGAATAACTTCACTCTGTGTAGGCAAATTAAGGCCTATCCATAAACACAAGCCAAGTGTCTTGTGATTCTTATGTGTCAAATCCTGTAATATCTGCCAAGGAGAAGTGCTAACAAGACTGCTGTTTTACTGTCCCTGTGGGTTTATAATACAACCGTTGAGCCAGTTAGCCCAATCGTGGGGAAAAGGGTATGGGTCAAAACAGGTAATAGATGGAAATGGGAGGATGTGTAAGAGATAGAAAGGCACTTATAAGTGAATTCAAGTTCTGTGGAGAGATGTAACCATGTGACCTAACATGGCAGAGCCTCAGAGCTAGAAAATAATAAGGTATTTGGTATCTCTCCTTGGTAAATGCCAAGCTACTCTATTCTTGCTGAAGTTGAGTTGTTGTCTTGGATATCTCTCTCAAATTTGATGCTAACCTAACTGATGTTGAGAGAACACTTTGGATGTGTTTTCTAGAGAGAAGGGAAATTGGTGATGTACAGCTCTACTTAAAGATTCCACCTATGGCCTGTAACCCCAGCAGTTTGGGAGGCCGAGGCGGGCGTATCATGAAGGTCAGGAGATCGAGACCATCCTGGCTAACACGGTAAAACCCCATCTCTACTAAAAATACAAAAAAATTAGCCAGGCGTGGTGTCGAGCGCCTGTAGTCCCAGCTACTCAGGAGGCTGAGGCAGGAGAATGGCGTGAACCCGGGAGGCGGAGCTTACAGTGAGCCGAGATCGCACCACTGCACTCCAGCCTGTGCGACAGAGCAAGACTCTGTTTCAAAAAAGAAAAGAAAGATTCCACCTATGTAATCTAGGGGAATAGAGTGGCAGAGTGCCCCTTGATTACTCAATGTACAGTTCCCACTCATGTCTTGGTTTGTAGGCTATCCAGCTGTCCCTTGGACAACAAGGTGGTTAGGAGCACTAACCCCCTGCACAGTTGAAAAGCCACTTATAACTTTTGACACCCCAAAAAACTTAACTACTGCTGTTGACCAGAAGCTTTACCAAAAACGTAACAGTCAAGTAACACATTTTGCATGTTGTCTGTATTACATACTCTTATAATAAAATAAGCTGGAGAAAAGAAAATTTTACTAAGACAATTATAAGGAAGAGAGGCCAGACACTGTGGCTCATGCTTATATTCCCAGGACTTTGGGAGCCCAAGATGAAAGGATCACTTGAGTCAGGAGTGTGAGACCAGCCTGGGCAACATAAGGAGACCTATCCCTATAAAAAGTTTAAAAATTAGCTGGGCATGGTGGTGTGTGCCTGTAATCCCAGCAACTCAGGAGGCTGAGGCGGGAAAATCGCTTCAGCCTGGGAAGTCAGGGCCTCAATGAGCTGTCTTTGCACCTTTGCACTCCAACCTGGGTGAAGAGCAAGACCCTGTCTCAAAAAAAGAAAAAAAGAAAAAAAAAAGTAAGGAAGAGAAAATGCACTTATAGTACTGTCCTATATTTATCAATACTGCAAATTTATGTCATCTGTTTACAAAATGAATCATCTGTCCAAAATTGCAGGCAACCACAGCTGCAGATCTCAATCTACAGAACGTCAACTTTTTCTTACAATGTCATGACTTTTCTCTGCGTCTTGGGAACACATCCAGCATCGCTAGTGGCAGTTCGTATGGGTCCCATGGTGTTACTCGAGGTTTACAGTATTTACACTAAACCCAATGAAATATATGCAAGAACCACAAGAGATCACTTTTTACTGTAATACACAATTTACTGGAGACAGAAAATGCTCTGCTCATGCAGAGATGATTAGCATCACATAGTATTTTAAGCAGACACTAGCAACACTTGAGCTCACCGCAATGCCAACAGGAGATGGCTACAAAATTAATACAGTAGTAACAATAGATAATAATGGTTAATTTTATGCAGTTATGATTTAATGCTGCATCTTTATGTTTGTTTACCTTTCTCTCACCTGTGAATATGTGTGTGTTTTGGTAAATTTTAACCTTTTATAATAGATTCCTATATATTTTGTGGTAGTAAATGATAAAATACATGAACAGCTACATGTATTTCATGCATTCAAGACATATCTCTCAATTTTTTCAGTATTTCTAGGCTACATGGTTCATATGTTGAGTTTTTTTCAAATTGTCACGAATCTCTCCAAATATACTCATTGAAAAAATTCCATATATATGTGAATCCAGGCAGTTCATATTCGTGGTGTTCAAGGGTCAACTATATTTACCATTCAGATCTCTTTTTTGTTTTGTTTTGTTTTGTTTTTTGATGATTTCACCATTACTAATTAAAGTACATAGATGGAGGATTTGAAACAATAGGGCTTTTGCATTCCTTGTGGACATAAATCAAGACAATATGTTGCTAAGACATCTACCTAGGTATAATGGAGAGCAGGTTTCTACTGCCTGTTATAGCTTGATTTCCTTCTAGTATAGAATATGTGAATGCGAATGGAATTCATTTAAGGGAATTGGAAGACCACCTTGAGGGAGATGGATCTGGATGTAATGTAATGAATAAATATTACTAACAACTCCTGTCTGGAATTATGCAGAGTATGTTTGTGAAAAGCCTGTAACACACCCAAAGAGAGCTGTATTTGGTACATAATATACCAAATGACAATCTCATGGGACTTTTGTGTGTGTATGCAAACTATTTTTCTAAATTGTACAAAGTTTAATGTACCATGGTAATAACCCATGTTGTTGCTTCATAAATATTGTCTCTGCTGTCTTGATGTTCTGAAGGCATTTTTAGTAGTGGTCTTGAGGACCATTACTAATATCAGACCAAATCAGACCAAAATCATGTTCCTGAAAGCTCGGAATGAAAAGGAGTTGCTAGTCCCAATAGAGACACTAGAGGGAGCTCTCTTCCAGGAGACTGGCTGCATCTGGAAATGGCCCTAGAGGGACAAGAAAGCTTTAAATGACTGGACTAATAGAGTATTTAATGGAACATCATATTGGTCAGCAGTGCAAGAAGAGGGCTTCTACTCTTAGCAGGAAAGACTCTTGAATATTCCAATTGCTATGGAAGTTGTTGTTTTTAAAGATCAATGGCCAGCAGTTCTAGTAGCCAAGCTAAGGATGCCCACTTATGGGAACGCTATGATTAGCCTAAATTATGGGACATTGCTGAACAGTGTGACCTTTGTATTTGTCCTCCAATGGCCCAAGTATCACAGATAAAAAGGGAATTTGTCTTTCTCATGCTACACTGATTAGAATTGGAAGGATAAAGGAACGACATTATGTTGTCCTGAAGGGAACTTGTTTCATAATGTTATCTGGAAGCCAATGACTTTTAAACCCTATACGGTGCTATATATAATTATATCCTCAAGCCAAATGGAATCCCGAATTTATTGAACAGTAATCTCTAGTCACTAACCTGGTCACTGTGACTGTGAACGTGCATGAGAAAAGTTGTTTTTGTTGGGAAGAGACAGAGAATGGTACTGTAATTCTAATTGACCTCATGTGCTAATCTGGGCCAGAGTATAGCAGTGAAGGACCTGGAGAGCTGTTCTTGGAACTCTAGCTTGTTAGGCTGCCTGATTACTTCTCTTCTTGAAATTATCAGAAAAGGTTGAAACTGGGTAAGGTGTCCAGTTTGTTTGAGTCTGATTTAACAAGCTAATATTTTGGTTTAACTCAATTTCGTATTTATTTTGTATTACACTATCAAATAAATATCACATTGTATGTGGAACTGTAGAGAACATATTCTTATGTTTCTGCACAGTTAGGACTTTCTGAGCAAATTTTACAGAAACTTGAGACCTAGGCTAAAAGACAACTTTTAGAAATTAATTTATGGCTGAACAGATAGTGAAAACTCCAGAGAGACTTACCTTTCTTGAGGTATCTGTTTACATTTCAAAGGAAGGGTTGAGACCAGGACCTTGGAGACATCTGTTGGATTGTGAAGCTGGAGACACACTAGTTTTTCCCCCCAGGAAGATTTATTTACATTCCAAAGTGTGAAAGCACATATCCTTCTCTTGACTTTTCCAAGGAAACTCTCTCAGAAGGGAAGGGGGAACAGCTGCCTCTTTTTTCCTAATCAATACTCGGATTTATTTTTCCAGACCCCTTACCTATGGTAGATGGAATTACTTGCCAGATTATATCTCTTTCTCATCACCTTGCTCCTGGAGTAAGAGCTGGGGCAGAGAAAAGTCAGAACAGTATTATTTACTTATTATTTGTAAGTAATAAAAATAATATGTTCTGCTCCAGCAAGAGTTCTGCAGGGAACTGTTGTTGGGACTCAGCGTACCAGTAGATATAGATATCATATTAAAATGTTAACAGTGTATGAGACAATATCAGAATAACAATGCTAATGCCACTACTGATTATGTAATTTCAGAGAACAGTTAAAAAGATTTTTTTGTATGTGCTTTTCTGAATTTCCCCTCTCATTTTTAAGACATCTTTTTATTTGTATTGTCTGAGCATATAGCTACTATGATTATACATTATTTTTTAAGTTTTACGGAAATATAATTAACACACTATGCACATCACCCATTTAAAATGTACAATTCAATTTTTTTAGTGTATTCACAGGTTGTGCAATCATTACCACAGTCTAGTTTTAGAATTTGTGTTCCCCAAAAAGGAATACCATACTGATTAGTAATCATTCTCAAGTTACCCCCAACCCCTGCTCCCCTGCTCCCAGTTTTAAGCACCATGAGGACTTTGTATCTTCATATCTTTATAGATTTAAAATGGAATCCTACAATATGTGGTCTCTGTGACTGGCTTCTTTCACTTAGAATAGTGTTTTCAAGAAGCATCCAAATTGTAGCATATACAATTGAGTTCTTTTTATTGCCATGTAATATTCTGTTACAAAGATATACCACATTTTGTTTAGCCATTCATCAGTCCACAGACATTTGAGTCATTTCTATTTTTTGTTTATTATGAATAATGCTTCTATGAACATTTGTGTACAAGTTTTTCTTTGGACATATGTATTCAGTTCTCTTATATTTAACATTTTGAGCAACCACCAAACTGATTTCTAAAGTGGCTGTACCACTTTAGATTCCCACTAGCAATGAATAAGGGTTCCAGTTTTTCACATCCTAGCCAACACTTAATTATTTTCTGTCTGTCTTATAGCTATGCTGGTGAGTATAAAGTTGTATCTCATTGTGGTTTTATTTTGCATTTCTCTAATGGCTAATGATGTTGACCATCTTCTTATGTATTTATTGGCCATTTGTCTATCTTCTTTAGAGAAATGCCAGTTAAAATCCATTCCCTATATTTTAATTGAGTTATTTGTCTTTAGTGAGTTGTAGGTTTTCTTTAATATATATTCTGAGTATAAGTCTCTTATCAAATGCGTGATTTGAAATATTTTCTCCCATTTTGTGGGTTTTCTCTTTATTCTGGGTGGTGTCCTTTGAAGCATAAACATTTTTAGTTTTGACGTAGTCCAATTTATCATTTTTTGTTTTGATTACATGTTCTTTTGATGTTACTTCTAAGAAATCCTTACCTAACTTGATGTCATGAGATTTACTCCTGTGTTTTCTTCTAAGAGTTTTATACTTTTAGCTCTTACATTAGGTATGTGATTTCCAGGTTCTGTCCTTCTCCCACTGTATGTATGTATGTGTGTATGTATGTATGAGTGCATTTTTTTTTATTATTATTATACTTCTAAGTTCTGGGATTCACATGCAGAACATGCAGGTTTATTAAATAGGTATACATGTGCCATGGTGGTTTGCTGCACCCATCAACCCGTCATCTACAGTAGATATTTCTCCTAATGCTATCCCTCCCCTAGCCCTCCACCCCCTACAACAGGGCCTGGTGTGTGATGTTCCCCTCCCTGTATCCAAGTGTTCTCATTGTTCTACTCCCACTTATGAGTGAGAACATGCGGTGTATGGTTTTCTGTTCCTGTATTAGTTTGCTGAGAATTATGGCTTCCAGCTTCATCCATGTCCCTGCAAAGGCCATGAGTCATCCTTTTTTATGGCTGCATAGTACTCCATGCTGTACATGTGCCACATTTTCTTTATCCAGTCTATCATTGATGGGCATTTGGGTTGGTTCCAAGTCTTTGTTATCGTGAATAGTGCTGTAATAAACATACATGTGCATGTGTCTTTATAGTAGAATGATTTATAATCCTTTGTGTATATCCCCAGTAATGGGATTGCTGGGTCAAATGGTATTTCTGGTTCTAGATCCTTGAGGAATTGCCACATTGTCTTCCACAATGGTTGAACTAATTTACATTCCAACCAACAGTGTAAAAGCGTTCCGATTTCTCCACATCCTCTCCAGCATCTGATGATTCCTGACTTTTTAATGATCGCCATTCTAACTGGCATGAGATGGTATCTCATTGTGGTTTTGATTTGCATTTCTCTAATGACCAGTGATGATGAGCTTTTTTTCATACATTTGTGGGCCGCATAAATGTCTTCTTTTGAGAAGTGTCTGTTCATATCTTTCATCCACTTTTTGATTGGGTTGTTTGTTTTTTTCTTGTAAATTTGTTTAAGTTCCTTGTAGATTCTTGATATTTGCCCTTTGTCAGATGTATAGATTGCA
>NW_012123709.1:5608606-5611338 GCF_000951035.1 Colobus angolensis palliatus
TTGCCTGTTCACTCTGATGATAGTTTCTTTTGCTGTGCAGAAGCTCTTTAGTTTAATTAGATCCCATTTGTCAATGTTGTCTTTTGTTGCCATTGCTTTTGATGCATAAGGCACATATTCCTGGTGGCTCCTCCCCGTTCTCCTAGTGCACATGCAGACCCCCTGTCTGTTGCAGGCATGCCCAGGCAGGACCCTGTGTGGGTTCCCTTATCTGCCTCCTGCCTCTATCATTCTCTCCCTAAAGAAGGACATATAGCTGCCATGAGGGTAAGGATAGGGATAAGGATAAAGACTGATCACTTCGTACTGCTGACAGGAAGCACTGTTTTGGAAAGGCGGAGTCAGATCTCCCTCAGAGGCCTATCTAAGATTCCGCGGTTAAAGGGGGCCATTGTTTGAGGCTCCAGTTGCATGAATGTTGGGAGCTGGATGACCTGAAGGCGAGAGGAGACAAACCTGGTTATTAGAAAACGTGTCAAAATGAAACAAAAAGGGGTGGGTAAGGACAGTTTTTAAATCCCAAGGCTGTTGACATGCCTGGATAACTGGTGGCTGTAGTTAGAGTTGCTAAGATTTGGGGGCATGGGGCTTGGCTTTGGTTAGCCCTCTTTGTCTTATTTTCCCAAAAAGGAAACCTCCAGGTTATAGGCCCCTATTTACTCCCATCACCTGGCAGGACTTTCGGGATAATTGCTCAGAATTAAAATATTGAACCAGATTTTTACATTACCCATCCCTTTTGTTCCTTCTGAGCTGCAGCCAGAGATTGCTGGTTGGCTCACAGGAATAAGCAGTGTAAGCCTAAAATGTAGGCAAGAACTTAAAAAATAACTAACAGGTCTGGAATTTAATGGCAAATGTGTACGTTTTGAAACATAATTTCTCTCCATTCCTCATTTTTATTAAAAATGAAGCATAACAGGACTGAATTGTTTGCAAAATAACTTTAGTCTCATACCTGGCCCGATTATTTGCGTAAGGTGGAACAAGAATAATTATTTCTACATGGGCTTTTTAAATTGGATTTGATGGAATTCTATTCCATACGGAATCTCAGATAGGACTTTTATTTTCCTTTTTTAAAGCCAAGCTCTGCCATGGGTTTGTACACTCTAATGACTGTGAGTTGGGTGAACTCCTGTCTTCTTGAGGTCCCAAGAACATGGGGCTCCTGGACCTGTTAGAAAGTGACATTCTTTACTCACCACAGGTTAGGAACTTTGTACAGGGACTATGTAGACAAGGTATCTACTATAGACAGTTTTCCCAAGGGGTTTTTATTGGATCTGCAAGCTGAGCTTGATTCCTTAAAAGGAAGCATACCCTTCCAGTCAAAGCCTTGATAAAACAACCAGTTTCTCCGATTACATCCTGTTGCAAGAGAAAATGGATTCTTTTTGCACTGATGCAAATAACCATATTGCCATAAGCTAAGAATGCTGACAGTTTCCCAATACTGGAGGAGCCAAGCAGAGAGAAACAAATATGCTCCAAATTTTGCTCACAGGAGTATGCCTCACTCTGTTAAAGGCCATAAATAGCTCCAAATAAGTTTCCTTGACTCTGAAAAACAAAATAAGTATCAACAATGTTTTAAACAAAAGTTTAAAAAGCTTACTCAGTTTTTCATTAGTTCAGTCCATTCATTTAACTCTTGTTCTGTTTGATATTCATCAACATTTCAGCTATTAATATCAGCCCCAAGTTTCTAATGAAATCTTATAGACAATTCTATCCAATCTTAACCAGTTTGACCATGAAGTGAGATCGTTATGAACCTTTTATAACTCTTTATAAATTTTGCTAAAAAGCAGATTAGTGCCTTAGGAAGACCTTGTTTTGCTTTTATTTCAACACTCAATTTACAGAAAAGCCATGTAATACCCTTTTGAATCTAGTCAGTGTTCACACACAGAATTTCTTTTGCAAGATTAATTTTTAGAAACCTTCCACAACTTGTTTAAACCTTTGGCTTTATCTTACCCAATTTAAAATAATCCTATAAACCTAGGTAAAAAATTACATTTTGATGGCATTTGCATTTTACCAGTAATCGCCAAGGCTGTTTCCATTTCTCAAAGACTGAAGTCACACGAACCAAAAGGTGCCACAGCTTTTATCTTCCCTTTAAAAGATATTTGATCTAGATGCTTATTTTCCTTTAGGTCAATTAATAAGAGCTCTCTTTTTTGTAGATATCACACTCAACACGTATATAACCACACAGACAACTAGAAGCAGATCCAGTAGTTATAGGGTTTTCTGTTTGCCAGTCTCCTAATTAGGCTATTGGCCTCTGAATGAGGCCCTTTAAATGTAGGGCTAGGAAAGCATGCAGTTTCTAGGGCCTAATAAACAGGTATAGCTGGAAGACAAAAACAAATTTTGAGAAAGATCCATCCGCCTCTAATTCTTGGGGCTCCATGAGGAAAACAGGCTCCTCCCAAAATGAAATCCAGTGACCTTTTCTGTTTTTCCCAAGGAATCACAGGCCATCGCTTGAACCCAGGATGCAGAGGTTGCAGTAAGCCAAGATCGCACCACTGCACTCCAGCCTGGACGAAAGAGAGAGACTCTGTCTCAAAAAAAAAAAAAGAAAGAAATTGTCTTAGGGCCTCTGATGTGTGCATTAAGAGTGGCAAGACAAAATGGAGAAAAAGAATTCAGTCAACTGAGAAAAAAACTTTTTCCAGAAAAACAAGATACAAGAAGAGAAAAATATAAACGCCTTT
>NW_012123709.1:5611498-5651953 GCF_000951035.1 Colobus angolensis palliatus
TAGCCAGGATGGTCTCGATCTCCTGACCTCGTGATCCGCCCGTCTCGGCCTCCCAAAGTGCTGGGATTACAGGCTTGAGCCACCGCGCCCGGCCTATAAACACCTTTAAATATACCTATAACTTGGGTATCCTTTTATAATTTAGCTCAGCTCTCTTTATGAAAATCCATTTAAATCCCTTATTATCCAACTTTAACCATGCCAAGTGACCAGTATTTTGGCTTTCAAACTTTACCAGTGGTAACCTCCCAGGGACTCAGAGAAAGGAAAATTCAAGGTGATTTGTGGAGGGGAAGAGAATCAACAAATGGTAAAGGTCATGCAAATATCAAACCAGAAAGGACTCATTCCCTAAGCCAGGTCTGAACCTAGGCTGCCATTGTAAAACGACAGAGGCTAGAACAAAGCACTGCCACGTGGTTACAGGTCATGCTTTCAAGGACGTAAAACAAGATTGAGGCCTGCAGCAAAGTTTGCCACTGACTGGTTTGCTGGCCTGGGTTGAACAACAGGCCTGTGGAGTCCTAGGCCTGTATCCCATCCTAAGGTACCCCTCCTTCTGACAGCACCATGCAGAGTGACATGCAAAGCACACCATTTTGGCTATAGCTTAAGACTAGCCTCACAAATCCTTTTTTATAATTCAAACTTTACAGAGAATATAAACAGTGATCCTTCCCATTCCCTTTACCAGTTTGCACCAGGAGAGGGAGGCCAAAAGCCCAACTGCTAAAACAAAGTTTACTCTTTTGCCTGCATGTCAGGCTTCTGGGTTGCCTTCCTCCAAGCTCAGTCCCAAGCCAACCAGTTTAAGGTCTGGGAAATTAACTTTTCCCAGTTTGGAGCATACATCCAAGAGGACTGTCCTGTAGGGGAACACAATTACTCATCTGTGAAGAGGGGACAGAGGAGGAAAAGGGAAAGAGACTTTTTTTTCAAAGGAGCCCCAGGACTCAGGATGCATTCAAAAGAGGTTCACAGTGAAGATGAATGGCTACTCATCTAGAAAGAGGGGAGCGAGGTGTTCCTGGTTCCCTTTTCTTCCTAGTGAATACCGTGGATATGTGAGGGAGAGAAAGTGAGGCATCCCTCTTTCTTTCCTTCGTCCAAATATCCCTGAGGCCCAGCAACTGCGACAGGGTGCCGCCCATGGACATCCAAGTGGCTCTTACCCCTGTAAACATGGGGGCCTGGGGACTGGATTGTCCGCTCTTACCCACGTACACCCTGTCTCCCCTGCTGTTAGTAGCTTTTGAGTTCTGAAACTTGGAATTGAGTTTGGGACAAAATGTGTCTCGGGGGTTGCATGGACTCCATATCATAAGCCAAATGCTAAGGAGAAGCTGTGGAATTGAGTTCTCCTCCAACAAGGGAGAGAAAAGGGTATCCTGGCCTAGTAAAACGTCCTGCAAAAGCGGGGGGAAGAGCCTCTTGCATAAAAGTTAACTCCTGACCTGGTGGAGAAAAGAAAAAAAAAACTTAAATACAGGGCTGTGTTAACTGCTGACAGGATGGAGAAAAGAAAAAAACTTAAATGCAAAGCTGTATTCACTGCTGACAGGGTAGAGGAAAGAAAAAGATGCCTGGGCAAGAAACCTCTTATTTTTATGCAAATGGATCTTTTATGAGATGGAGTCTCTCTCTGTCACCCAGGCTGGAGTGCAGTGACAAACAGAGAGAGAACCTTTTTTGTTTTTTTTTTGAGACGGAGTCTCGCTCTGGTGCCCAGGCTAGAGTGCAGTGGCACGATCTCGGCTCACTGCAAGCTCCACCTCCTGGGTTCACGCCATTCTCCTGCCTCAGCCTCCGAGTAGCTGGGACTACAGGCACCCACCACCACGCCCGGCTAATTTTTTGTGTTTTTAGTGAAGATGGGGTTGCACTGTGTTAGCCAGGATGGTCTCAATCTCCTGACCTCATGATCCACCTGTCTCGGCCTCCCGAAGTGCTGGGATTACCTACGTGAGCCACCATGCCCAGCCAGAGAGAAGCTTTCAATTGCTGTCGGACTGAGCTAGACCCCTCGGCCAGGGAATTGGGGAGACTCCGTGGAGGTGTCGCGAGCAATGCTGCCCAGCTGGACATGCACACCTCTGGCCCCTGAGACTGCCTGGGGGCCAGGGCAGCAGCCATGGCCATACGTGCACCTACAGCCATTGGGGTAGGGGTGGGACACCACTGTCACAGTAAAAGAAAAGATAGGTGCCATTATGGTCCCAAAAAAAGGAAGGAAAATGCCATAGAACAGACTGGTTTGGACCAAGGCTGACATTCCCAAACCCCGAGAGCAACGAAAGGGACCACAGTTTCCTCTGCCCTCAGAGGAAGTCCAAGGACAAGAAGGCTCAGAAACAAAAGGAAAAGAGATTTTTTGGTCCACATTTTACTCACCCCTCCTCAGGTCCCCGTATGGACCACCAAAATGATGCAGGATTGTTTGCTTTGTAGTTCAGCTAAAATCTGGGTTCTTGTCTCACAACCAAGAAAAATTAGGCACACAGACACATGGAAGGGTGAGGAGGGCAGTTTTATTAGGCAAAAAGAATGCTCTCAGGAAAGAAAGAAGGGATCCTGCCAACATGCGCCCACGTCACAGATTGAACACCAGGCCACCACACATAAGCTGAAGAGGCCTGGGTCCTCCCGCTGCATAAGGCACCAGGGAGTGGGAGTGCTCATGCAGACCCCCAGTCTGTTGCAGGCATGCCTAGGCAAGACCCTGTGCAGGTTCCCTTTTCTGCCTCCTGCATCTATCAGTTACAGCTCAACGTTTGCCTTTTTTGAACCCAGGTTGAACAGTTGTCTACATTTGATTGTCCAAAACTCAGTAATTGTCACTGCACTCCAGTCTGGGGTGTTACACCTCTGCTTGTTGTATTTCACGATGTACAGAGAAACCTTTAGGTCAAACTTAAAATATGTAAGGAGGCAGCTTTAGGCTAAACTTGATTTAATGTTATGCACCACTCAGGTGTATTTTTGTGGAAGGGTCATGTAGATAATCAACCATTCTACCCAGAAAGGACTTTTTTTTACTTGATTTCTAACAATACAGTATTACTTAACTCACCAAAACTCATTAGTGACTAGCCACAGTGGTTCACACCTGTAATTCTAGCTTTTTGGGAGGCTCAGGTGGACAAATGGCTTGAGCTTAGGAGTTCAAGACTAGCTTGGGCACATGGTAAAACCCTGTCTGTACAATAAAAAAAAAAAAAAATTAGCTGGGCATGGTGACATATACCTGTATTCCCAGCTGTTTGGGAGACTGCGGTTAGAGGATCACTTGAGCCTGGGAGCCAGAGGTTGCAGTGAGCCGAGATCACACCACTGCACTCCAGCCTGGGCAACAGAGTGAGACCCTGTCTCAAAAAGAAAAAAAGCAAACAAAAAAAACCTTCATAGTAATTTGTTTCTTAATTATATCTTTTTTCATTTTTATTGCTTTGAATTTTGTTTTGATATTAATGATAGGACCACTACAACCTTTCTTTACATTTGCCTGATACATTGTTGCCTGTTCTTTCATTTTAGCCTTTCTGTGTGTGTGTGTGTGTGTGTGCACGCGCATATGCTTTTAGATGGGTTTTATAATTGGTATAACATTGGATTTTATTATTGACCCAATCTTTGTCTTAAAAAGTTTAATCTACTGTTTTTACTGATATAATCAATTAATTATTTCTTAATTTTTCTACTTATTCATTTTATGTCATCAGTTTTTTGTTTTACTGCTTTTCCTTTTGTTTTCTACCTTTTGCTGTATGGAATATTTTAGTGCCCTCTGTTGTTTTGGCAGTAATGCATTCTATTAATAATTAGCTTTAATCTTTTCAAAGGTATTCTTTAAATTATAATTTTTAAAATATCAACATCAAAGTTACAATAGTCCCTTTTTATCACTTCCTAATCAATATAAGGAATGGAAGAGACTAGGCCTGTAAGTGGACCAGAGACCTAGTCCTATTAGATATCGTTACCTCCCAGAGATAGAAACGACTGACCTTTGACTCAAACTGACCTGCTGTATTTTTTTCAGAAATACGTCTGCTGTTTTGGGTCTGATTTGTACTAGTTTATAAGCTGATAATAGAGAGGGATATAAACATTTTCATGGCAAGATGCTTTGGTACCCTCACAGTTGATTTGTGTATCGTACAGGGCAGCCTTGTACAGTACATTTGGGAATGTCACAACCACGTAAAGACATCTCTACCTCCCTTCTTTTTTCTCTTCTACAGATACACCTATTAAGGGCCCAAATCAAGTTCTTAGAACAATGTTAGAACAATGGTTTTCAACCGTGGCTGCACCTCGTTGTCGCCTGTTGAGCTTTTAAACATCACAGTGACCTAACTGCACTCCAGACCAGTTAAATCAAGAGTATCTGGGGATGGGACCCAGGTACATGTAATTTTTTAGAGCTTCAGTATTAATTGATTTTAATATGAATCCAAGGAAGAGAACTACTGATGTAGTGCAAAAGTCATCAAACTACGGTTAAATCTGATTCACTGCCTATATATGGAAATAGAGTTTTATAGGAATGCAACATGTGTTACTTATTGTCTATGGCTGTTTTCATGCTACAGTGGAAGAATTTAGTAATTGTGAAAGGACCGGTTTTGCCCACAAAACCTAAAATATTTACCTTTTATGGAACCTACTTGCCAACCCCAGTGTAGAGGGACTCAACGGGATTTTTACTATAACCCTGCAGTTTTATTATTAGCCAGATGTCTGCAAGGGAATCTTAAGGCCTGCAGTCTTGCCTTTCTGCTGAGAGAATGCCACTACTTCTCCTGCTTTGAAAAACTATCTTCATAAGGTTAAGTTTGTGTTTATTCTGACAAACAAAAGCAAGTTTGTATCCTTGCCTATACTCGTTGGTGTGTATGTCAATTGCTATCATCCTTTCATTTTTCCAGTCCATTTTTCTACCTTTACTGGTTTGCCAAGTTTGAACCCATATTGTTACTGACTGTACAGTTAATTATTATTAGTTATATATATTGTTTCTCTTTAAACAATGAATCTGACATTTGTATTTAATAGTCCAATTTGCAAAACTGCTTTGACACAATTACATATGTGATTGGGTTTTGGCATTTGCCACTATGTCACAACTTCCCTATTCTTTTTTTTGTTTGTTTGTTTGTTTCAACTTTTATTTTAGGTGTAGTGGGTACGTGTGCAGGTTTGTTACATGGGTAAATTTTATGTCACTTGGTGGGTTTGGTGTTTAAATGATTTAGTCATTAGTCAGTGATGCCCAGATAGTGAGCTTAGTATCTGACAGTTTTTTGACCCTCACTCTCCTCCTAACCTCCAGTCTCAAGTAGGCCTCAGTTTCTATTGTTCCTCTCTTTGTGTCCATGTGTACTCAATATGTCTTCCCTATTCTTGAACCCTTTATTTTCTTCTTAATTCATTCAGGTGGGACATGTCTTCAGTACCTTTCTCAAGAATTGTATATATTTTCATTTCTTCCCTTCAGCCCCAATTATCTTTCTTTTGTGTTAACATAAGAAAGCTAACACATTGATGGATAATTTTAGTTTTCTCCTTTTGTAAGTAATTTGCCTGAAAACTTGTTTGTCTTGTGTGTGTATTTTTTGGTTGTTGATAATTCTGTTTTCTATGAATATACCTGATTCTGTCCTCCCTGGGATGTAGGAAATACTTTCAATTTGATACAACAATTTCTACCATCCCAACTGCCATAATAAGGCTCTTTTTTCTTTTTCCAGTTGTGCTCATTGGGTTAATTTCTGGTAGGAACTGTACATGGCTAAGAACTCTATTACAGATGTGAGTCTAAAAAACTTATCCAGGAGGATAGTGAATGATGACAGAAAACCCCACTGCAGCAAACACTGCCAAAGAGGAAGACTAGCACCTCTTTCAGGAGTGTAAAGCTGTAATGTACTCTTCCATGAAATATTTCACATTTTTACCCATTTCAAATATCATATAATTTTTTTCTTGTTTTATAGTCCTCTAACTTTCATATACCTCTATGCTTTATGTTTACCTAGAAGACTCTTGCCCATATTTTCCTCATCTACCTTTATAGCATTACATCAGTGGTTCTCTACCATGGCCGCACATTAGAATCTCCTGAGGAGCCTTTGAATACATATTTATTATATGCAGCCCCCAATCCCACATAGTTGGATTTGGTTATTCTGGGATGAGTCATAGTAAGTATTTATTGGTATTTGTTAAAAGTTTACCAAGTTATTGGTTCTAAGGGGCAGCCAAGATTTAGGACTACTCTCTGCTTTTTATAATTAACTGTGGTTCCTTCTTACACTTTTCAATTTATGTCTAACATTTACATGCTTGTCCTCATTATATTTCTGTCTTATGGATTCCTTTCTTATGAATTTTTTTCTCTAATTCTTGTAACAAAATTGTTGTTCCAGGAAAGTATACCTAGTTAATTTGGGCCTTTATAGCGTCTGGCACCCTGCTGTTTATGTGCCTTAGCTAAAGGAGCACTTCTTTATTTCATTATGGCTTTACTTAATTTTCAGGAAAGAGTACTGGACTCAAAGTCAAAATCTGTACATTTTTTTCCTGATTTAGTCACTCCTTAACCTTGCAACCTGGATAATTCACTTCATCCCAGAGCCTCCATTTTCATAACCTCCCTTTTATCAGTAAAACAATTGTTTTACCACTTATCCTAAACATTTACTACTAAAATGGGGCCATATGTTCAAAAGTTTCTTGAACAGTTTAACATATTACACACATTATTACTGCTAGATAGGTATGGGGTAATTATGAGTGACTTTTGACATATGTGAACAAGTGAACTCATTGGTTAAGCTTTTTTCATATCCTTCATTTGCTGCTTTGTTTTTCTGTTTGGCAAAGAAGAATCTTGGGTGTTACATAACTGTGCTGCCATATAAATTCATTTACCTCTCTTTCTTTTCTCCACCTTTAAAAATTATTGAGAGTTTTTCACACAGCAAATGGAATATAGGCAAGAAAAGTAAAGTCTATAGTTTTCGATGGAAGTGGAACCAGGAGGTTGTTTTTGTTTTTGTTTTTGTTTTTTGACAGGCTCGTAAAAGTCACTGTCTAAGCTGGGTAAGTCTTGGGGCTTTTGGCTTCCTATACTGTACTTATAATGTCACATTTTTATTTGCTTTGTTAAAGATATTTCAGATCAGATATAGCTGTGGGTTTTAGGAAACTGGAGCAGTATCACAATTTCTAAATAATAATTTTTTTAACTGACCTTAAAACATTTAATTTGAAAGTTACAGGAAATGCATTTACAGTTGACATTGATGATGACTTACACTAATTTTTCTGGAAGGAAATGTTTGTATTAAGCAGTTGAAAACATAATTATAATGGTTATTGCACAAAGCCCAGCTTTATAGGGTCTTAAAGTACAAATACCACAAATAGTTTTAGATAGTGATTAGATTGAAAATCACTGATTTTATTTCATTTTATTTTTTTGGCTGCAGGATAAAGAAAAGATCTTATCAGAATAAATTTCTCACCTGCCTTGGGCAGGAGTCATTAGATGTAAGCAAATTTAATGGAGCCTGTGTGCTCTGGGGCCATTCAGCTGTGCTTCAATAATTGCATTTTTTTTTTTTTTTCAGTATGAAGGTTGTTTAACATATCAAGTGGCAAAAAAAAAAAAATTAAAGTACAAGTTGCCTATTTATCTTTTAGCTAAATAACCATAGGTGCTTTATAAACCGAGTAGCAGTGAATGTATTAACAAATAATAAACTCCAGGCAGGAGAGGAAAATGCTGCTGATGGTGTGCAGTTATTATTTCTGTGTCCCTCCTTCATTAGCATTCACATGACTTCAAACTGCTTCTGTCCTTTTTCCCCTTCATTCCATTTGCTTTCACTGGAAAACTTTAAGGTTCACTTAACATATATTTGAACAGGTCAATATCATTTTTGATGATTTCTTTTTAAATTCAGCCTTTACAAATAAATTAGCAAGGTTAACTTACTCCAAGATCCAGATCCACCTTAACAAATGAATTTTTTTCTTGTTTTTTATCCCCCCACAGACTGGATTTCGGTCTTGTATCCACAGTCTCCTAGGATCCAGCTTCTGTTCAATCAATGTTTTTATTTTGCAACACTAACTCATAAATATTACACACCAAAGTAACAGTGACGTTAAACCACGTTAACAAAATATTATTCATATTAGGAACAGATTTTTTTTTGATTACAGATATCCTTTCACTATTGAATTCTGTTTGATATTTAAAATGTAATTTAATTCACTTATATAGTTTTTCAGAGACACATCTCTTGAGGAAAGATACCATATTCTGTGTATCTATAAAAATGTGTGTGTAAGGGCGGTAAGATAAAACAAATGAGTTAATAATTAACCCATAATTACTTAAACAAATGGACCTAATATGAAGTTGGTAATAGGTCAGTATCAACATGGAAAAAGGACCCTATTGACGTATGATATCATTATTTCCTTTTTCAACACTTTTCACTCTTTTAAACAGCTGTTTGAATGAGCACTTGAAGGGCATGCTGATAAAATTTGCAGGTAACACCATTGTTATTGAAATAGCTAATACTTTGAATAATAGAATTCAGATTCATATTAAATGATTGGAATTAGGGACTAAAAATGACCAGGTAAAACAAAATAGGGGTAAATATAAACAGTTCTGAATTTCAGTCCCTAAAACCAACATCGTAAAATCAGATGGGAGCGATATTACTAAACAATGGCACTGAAGAGAAAAGTCTTAGGTTTTATGACAGTGTGCTTAGTACGTGTCAGTGGTACATTGTGGCTGCCAAAGCAACTAAGGAGATCTAAGGGGTTCTATTAAGAGAGTTAATGTGGAACATTGTGTTTTGTTATAGGCACCTTCATTTAAGAAGGTTGTGGCTGTAGTAATTTAAGGAAAAGGCAGTACTCTATAAACAATTGGATCTCAATTCTGTGCAAAAGGCATTCATAGAAAAAACCCTGACAACTAAAATGACGATGTATTAGCAACATATCTTCAGAAACTTTTTAATATGAAAAACTGAAATTTTCTTCTTTATGTTTTTCTATATTTCATACAATAAACAGAAATTGCTTTTTGTAAAAGGGAAAGATTGCATAAAAGTGGGACACAGAAGCAAATGTAATTCAGTGAATAGAGTGACCAGAACTATGAAAGGACAAACAGTGGTGGCATATGAGGACTATTTAAAGGAGGTATATATTTAGCCTGAAGTAAAGGCAGCAGGTTACTGGGCCAAGGAGAGTGAGGATTTTTATAGCAATTCGCAATGTTTGAAAGTCCACTGGTACTTTCTTTGGCTTCAGAGGACAATTCAAAGAGCAAGCGGAAGTTATGCAATGAAACAGGCCTTAGTGTGTGTGGCATAGGAACTTTCTAACATTTGGAGCTCCCAAATAGTGGCCCAGGATATTGCTCCAGGCCCGTGGGTAGATTTCTTCAAGACTCTACTTCATGTCCCTTGCTTTTTCCTGTTTAGTACTGCTTCTTTGTCAGAAGAGATAATTGGAGTGTGTAGAACTGTTTTAGCTGCAGACTAAGTTTGCTTTTTGGAGAGAAATTCCATTCTTCCTTGATGGCTTCTGGCTCCACCCTTAAAGGGTGAAGATTTGCCTCCATTAGATCATTTCAGAACAGTATGCAACTGGCTCTGAGGACAGTTTTATAGAAAAATTTTTAGAAGTAGTTTGATCCAGGGCATCAAACTATTGGATAAGCTATATCCTATTGGATAAGCGTATAGTATTCAAAGGTAACAACTTCGAAGGAGACAGCCCTCATTTGAATACATTAAAAAGTCTGTCTTACTACTTTGTCTCTTGTTAGTTTTCATTAAAATTTGATGCTTACACAGACACAGTGATGAGAAACTTAAACTCATGTGTGGCTTTGAGATTCTATTTGATACATAAAAATCTTGCTGCATGCTTATTATGCCATTGCTTCCTGTTCTGTTTTCCTTCTTGGTTTGGGAGCTCATCTTCCCTTCCATATTCTTAGGCTGCCTGTTGTCTGTAATGAAATTCCTTTTTTGTGTGTTTCTTCTTTTTTGTAATTTGAAGGTGAGCCATACTTCTGGAAGAGGTAACCCCATTTTAGGGAAGAAAAGAAAGAGAAATTGTCCCTGAAACTTTGTTTTCATTACTTAGCAAGTTTTACAATTAATGACAGAAGTTTCTCTTGTGGCCTTTACTTCCAAAGGCTGTGCTTATTTATTTTCCCCAGTAGCCTCATGTGACCTTGTTAAAAGCTTCATGTAATTCCCAAATAAATTACATTTACTGGTTTACTTCTATCTAGTATTTTATTGACATTTCCAGATAAGTTTAATAGGATGGAGAGAAACAGTGTTCTCTTTATAGACTCAGTGGGCGATTTGACCTTAGCAGGTTAACCTTATCCTGATGTTGAAGAAAGCTATTCTTAATTAGACTCTATCAGTTTCTCCATTATCACCAAGAAAGCCTCTATTCTGTAATTCCATAAATTTTGATTATTTTTCTTTCTGAAAGAAAAGCTTCATATTAGCAAAATCGCAATATTTGGAAATAGTTGCTTGTTTTCCAAATACATTGCATATCCTCATCTGTAGCTCAGCCATTTCACACTTTATTTCCTTCAGAAACTCTCAGTTGAATACCATCTGGCCATGGTGATTTATTGCTGTGGAATTTCTCAAGTTGCTCTATTATTTCCTCCTGGGAGATTGCTCTCTACTACTACCCACTGTTTTTCTGAGAAAGTGCCCTTGGAATAGTCGTTTCCTCACTCTCCTGTACAGCAGAGGTCAATGCACAATAAAACTAAACTAAACTTCTCTGCTTCTTACATCCTCTAGACTTCACATCCTCTTTACTTGCTGTCCTCATTACCAGAGAGAAACTCAACCGCTAGTCCCACCACTCACGGTGGCTGTTTAGCCCTTGTGTTACCTTTTGTCTTTTTAGATTCTTTCTTCCCCTGACGGTACATTTTTGGTATTTAATTCAGGGGGAAAAAATGTCATGTTATAAGATGTTTTAGATATTTTCAATGTGTTCATAAATGTCTCTATGGGATTGTTTCCAGGTTTGTTTGTTTTTTTAAACTATCCACAAATTTATCTTTTGACCTTTCAGATAATGTCACAGTACGTGTATCTCTCATGGCCAGTGTCCTTATATGTCTTCCTAGAAACCTGGATGGTTTTTAAACTTTTTAAAACCTCTCAGAGAGCTGCTAACCAGATTTTTTCTTCAGATTTTTAACGTATACTTTTTGAAGTCTCACCTTTTGGGTTAACATTAAGAGATGCCCATACTAATTAGAACATGAGCTTTAATTGTGCAGTCTTCCCAATTTCTGAGTTCTGCTCCTACACATACTCACCTGTGGTAATTTCTACATGTTACATTAATCTTATTCCTCTTTCATACCTGCCCAAATAGCCAAGATAAGGTATGTTAATTAGTGCTTCTACACATCGTGTTCTTCTGTCATTTATTTGGCTAATAATGGACATAATTAAAATCATTCATTGCAATAACCTTCATAGAAAAGAATGCTGAGCAGTAAAGGTTAAAAGCAATTTGTATTATTCTTTTATATTCTATAGTTAACATAACATTTTTACACCTGAACTTTGTTCAAATAATTATTTTGTTTAAAAAAGGTTACTCAGTGTGCTTTCAAGTAGAGTTAATTGTGATTTAAATATATTTCTACCTTTATGCAAAGTACTTTAGCACAGAATTTTTAAATTTTATAACTGAAGTATTAAAACATCAAAAGTTGAAACTTTCAAAACTTCCAAAATGTGTTGTAAATTATCTACCATTTTCAATTTAAGAAAAAAAGTTAAATATCAAATTTCGAGTACTGTATGTGTGATAGTCTTTCCTTAAGTTTCAACTACAAATACCACCAGTCACACAGCCACCTGAAGAGAGTCTCTATTTGCTCAGCTTATAAAGGGGAGTAACAGATTATAACAGCAGAGGAAGGAAATGCTGATTTTGCTTATTTTATTGCTAGCATATCATTTTCTTCACTAGGTAAGGCAGGCTGTTCTAAAAATAACTTAAGCATATAACTTTTTGGTGCTGGTTTGGATATGTTTCTTGAATTTTGGAATAGATTGAGTCGTTCCATCCCAAAGCTACTTTGTACACACACACACATATACACCCATGAACACACACACACATATACAAACACTCTTCCATATATATCCTATATGTGGATATATATACACATTATATATGTATATAGGTATGTTTTATGCATGTATATTGCCTGCCAAGAAATATATGCTATATTTTAGTTCTAAAACTTGTCTTTCCACCTATATCTCAACCAATGCCTCAATTTCTTCTAATCTTTAAAAATAAAAAAGATGTTAATTGTAATATTTACAAATAAATAGGAGAAGATCCTATTTTAATGAATGCTAGTATGAAAGTTAACTCTCTGTAGTAAAACATATGGCTCTGTCAGGCAGCTTACACTATAATAGCTTTCATGATACTATGTACCACTTAATTAAAAACTCCTTCTGAAAAGGTAAGCCAGCAAGTGTTTTTCTGTTTCTCTGTGTAGTAGTCAGATTATTTAATGACCATACTGTCCAGGAGGAGATTTGTGCCTTAATACAAATACCATTTCTTATTTGGCATAATTGGAAAGTGAGACATACTATCTTAGCTGAGAGCCCAACACAATTATTAATGTAACACACAGTAATTACCACAGGTGAGTATGTGTAGAAGTAGAACTCAGTAACCCAAAATTTCTTCGAGCAAGGGTATGTTATAACATTTGCAGGGCTTGTCCTCCATTGAATTTTCTTATAGAAAGTACTACTTGTATTAGTTGCTGTCTCAACTGCATGTGAGTAAATTTGCAGAAATATACATAGGTCACATTCAGTTTAATCTTACATGAGAACCAGTTAAGGAATTCTATCTCACCAACACAAGGCCTGAAGGAGGTTGTAATCAGTGTTCTCCAAAGTTTCCTGTACTTTCTTTTCTAGCAAGTTATCCTTGTACTGGAGAAGTTATAGGACAACTTTTTTTATTAATTTGATTCCATCTTCACTCAAGCAGAATTAAGTTCAAGTCCTAGATATATGAATAGTATTCTTTCCCAGTTTTTCAGTCCTGATATATTCTCCTTTTTTCAGTCATCTTTTCAGTGGTGTTTTCAATGGGGAAGAAAAGAAAAGGAAAGAATTAGATGCCAGTGCTTATATAACCGTCTTGCCCAGAAGTATTATGGAAGGATTTTGAAATATAAAGTTATCAAATTACAGTACAAGGCAAGGATGCCAACTCTTGCCACTTGTATTACACATTGTACTAGAAATCCTAACTAGAGAAATTAAGCAAGAAAAAGAAATAAGACATTCAAATTAGAAAGAAGAAAACATAATTATTTCTACTTACAGATAATATCATACATATTGAAAATCCTAAAGACTTGGCAAAAAAAAAAAATCCTGTTAGAACTAATACGTAAATTCAGTAAAGTTGCAGGATATAAAATCAGCATACAAAAATCAGTAGCATCTCTATATGTAAATAACAAACTATCTGAAAAGGAAATCAAGAAAACAATCACATTCACAATAGCAACAAGAAGAATAAAATAATTAGGAATAATCTTAACCAAGAAGTGAAAGTCTTGTACACTGAAAATTGTAAATATTGCTGAAGGACATTTTAAAAGTCAAAGATTAATGGAAATGCAGCCATGTTCTTGAATTGAAAGAATTAAGTTCATATTACCCCAAGTGATCTACAGATTCAACATAATCCTTATCAAATTCTCAATGGCATTCTTTATAGAAATAGAAAAAAAATTCCAAAATTCATATGGAACCACAAATAGCCAAATTAATCTTCAGGAAGAAGAACAAAAGAATCACAGTTTCTGATTTCTAAACATATTATAAAGCTACAGTAATGAAAACAGAATGGTACTGGCATAAAAACAAGTATAGAGACCAATGGAATAGAATAGAGAGCCTAGAAAGAAATTTACACATCTATGGTTAACTGATCTTCCACAGGGGTGCCAAAACATACAAATGGATAGTCTTTTCAATAAATGGTTCCAGGAAAACTATTCACATCTACATGTGAAAGAAGTGGACCCTTATCTCACACCATATACAACTCAAAATAGATTTAAAACCCTTATCTCACACCATAATCAACTCAAAATGGATTTAAAACTTCAATGCAAGACCCAAAAATGTAAAACTACTTGAAGAAAACAAAGGAAAAAATCTTGTCTTTTTTTGGACAATGATTTTTTTTTTATATGACACCAAAAGCACAGGCAAGAAAAGCAAAAATAGACATATAGAATTGCATCAAACTAAAAAGCTTCTGCACAGCAAAGGAAAGAGCAGAGTGAAAAGGCAACCTGGGGAGTGCAACACAATATTTGCAAATCCTGTATCTGTTAAGGAGTTAACATTTAAAATATATAAGGAACTCATGCAACTTCATAGCAAAAAGACAAATAATTTTGTTTAAAAAAGGGCAAAGGAATTCAATGAACATTTCTCCGAATGAGACATACAAATGACAAACGGATATAAGAAAAAGCACTAAATTTCACTAATCATCAGGGAAATGCCAATCAAAACCACAATGAGGTATCACGTCACACCTGTTAGAATGAGTATCAGAAAAGTGAAAGATAAGTGTTGGAGAAAAGGGAACCCTTGTATACTGTTGGTGCGAATGTAAATTGGTACAGCCGTTATGGAAAACAGTATGGAGAGTCCTCAAAATTTTAAAAATGTAACTACTGTATGATCTGGCAATCACACTTCTGAGTATATATCCAAAGGAAATTAAATCAATATCTCCAAGAAATATCTGCACTTCCATGTTTATTTTAGCATTATTCACAATTACTAAGATATGAAAACAGTGTAAATGTATGTCAGTAGATGAATGGCTAAAGAAAATGTGGTATATTTATACAATGGAGTATTATTCAACCTTTAAAAAGGAAGTCTAACCATTTACAACAACATGGATGAACCTAGAGGACCTTATACTATGTAAAATAAGCCAGATACAGAAAGACAAATACTGCATCGTATTACTTATATGTGTGATCTAAAAATGTCAAACTTAAAGAAATAAAGGATAGAATGGTAGTTACCAGAGGATGAAGAGGAGAAGGATTTGGGAAGATGTTGATTAAAGGGTACAGAGTTAGTAATGCAAGATAAACAAGTTCTGGAGATCTAATGTACAACAGTGTGTCTATAGTTAACAATATTGTGTTGCATACTTGAAATTTGCAAAGAGAATGTAAGTGTTAAGTGTTCTCAAAACATACACAAATGATAACTGTGTGAGGAGATGGGTATGTTAATTCACTTGATTGTGGTGAATATTTTACAGTGTTTACATATATAAAGTCATCAAGTTGTACAACTTAAATATATATAATTTTAAATTGTCAACTATATCTCAATACAGCTGATAGGGGAAAGAAAATGACTCGACCAGATTTGCATTTTGAACATTTCATTATTACTGTAAGCTCATTAGAATTTGGTATTCCTCAAGGCTTTTTTCTGTATCTTCTCTTCTCACTCAGTATATTCTCCTTGAGATTTCACTTCATGGCTTCTGTTTCTATAGACCAAAATCTAGTTAGATAACTCTTCTCTGATGATTCGTGGGAAACTTAAATACGTGTCAATTTTAACACAATTAATATTGAATTCACCCTTTATTGTCCTTCCCAAACCTTCATCTATTTGATTTATATATATTTTTGAAGGAATAACACCTGGTGCCACCATCTTTTAATTTGCTTAAAGTCAAAAACCTGAGACCTATTCTTCCCTGTTCTGTCTCCTGTATTCCCCACATGCAATTCACTGGTATTATATATCTTACCTACCATATGCTGCTCTCAGTTCTGTTCTCCTCTATACTAATGCTTTGTCTCTTACATCCTCTCTCATCTGGTCTGTTGCAGCACCTTGTTTATTTGCCTTCTTACCTCCAGTCTAATTTTCTACCAAGGAACTTGACTGAAGCTGGAATGATCTTTCAAAAGTCAAATTGGATCGTATCATTGTTTTGTTTGAATTTCTCAGTATTCATTATGACCTTACTTTCAAGCATAAACTCCTTAAAATGAAACAGAAGGTCATATAGGACCTGGCTTTTGTCTACATTTTTAGCTTCAACTCTTCCACCTTCAGACACTCTCTACTCAAGCTTCTTTCAGTTTCCAGTACTCATCATCTTGAAAACTGATAAGAAAAATTAGGAAAATGTTTCAAGAATAAATATTTCAAATCCCTTCTTTAAAAAAAAAAATTCTCTGTGTTCCACACATCTTTCACTTATTATTTGTTCTGTACACCCCAAAAGCTTTGTAATTTTTAATGTACAAAAAGGGACATTTGAGCTATCACAAGCAGTTATTATCATTAACTGCATAACTATACTTAATATTATTTATTGGTCATTTATTTCATGTATGCCATTGATCTTAAAAGTGAATCTATAAAATATCTGAGTGTACTTTATGTTACACAGAAGTAAAATTATCAGTTCATAGATTTTAGAATATTTCTGGCCTTGTAAAATTAGTTTAGAAGTATTCCCTCTTCTTCAATATTAGTTTTCTTGAAAGAGTTTAAGAAAGATTGCTGAGCTCTTTAAATTTTTGGTAGAATTGAGCCATGAAGCTATCTGATCCTGGGCATTTGTTTAATGGGAGACTTTTAATGACTGATTGAATCTCCATAGTTATTATTGGTCTGTTCAGATTTCCAACTTCTTTGTGATTCAGTCTTGGTAGGTTATAGGTTTCTATGAATGTATCCATTTTGTCTAGATTGCCCAATTTGTTGGTACATAGTTGTTTAGAGTAATGTCTTACGATCCTTTGTATTTCCATGTTACCTGTTATAGTGTCTCCCCTTCTATTTCTGATTTTATTTGAGTCCTGTCCCTGTTTTTCTTAGTCTGGCTAAGGGTTTGTCAGTTTTGTTTAGCTTTTCAAAACAACTCAGTTTTAGGCCAGGTACAGTGGCTCACACCTGTAATCCCAGCACTTTGGGAGGCCAATGCTGGCAGATCACAAGGTCGGGAGTTTGAGACCAGCCTGGCCAATATGGTGAAACCCTGTCTCTACTAAAAAAATACAAAAATTAGCCAGGCGTGGTGACACATGCCTGTAGTCCCGGCGACTCAGGATGCTGAGGCAGGAGAATCACTTGATCCCAGGAGGCGGAGGTTGCAGTGGGCTGAGATCGTGCCACCACACTCTAGCCTGGGCAACAGAGCAAGACTCCGTCTAATAATAAAATAAAATAAAATAAAATAATTAAAATAAAATAAAATTCTGTTTTATTGGTTTTTGCATTGTTTTTCCAGGCTCGATTTTCATTTATTTATACCCTAATCTTTGTTATGTTCTTTGTTCTGCTATCTTTGGGCTTGTCTTCTTTTTCTAATCCTTTGAGCTATAATGTTAGGTTGTTTATTTGAGATCCTTCTTCCTTTTCGATGTAGGCATTTATTGCTACAAACTTCCCTCCTAGAACTGCTTTTGCTGCATCCCATAGATTTTGGGATATTGTGTTCCCACTTTTTTTTTTGTCTCAAGATGTTTTTTAATTTCTCCTTTAATTTATTCTTTGACCCAGGAAGATAGGGCCATATGCTCCTTCAGGAGCATATTATTTAATTTTCATGCACTTCTTAATTTTCTGTGATTCTTTCTTTTATTGATTTCTAGTTTCATAGCATTGTGGTTGAAAAAGATACTTGACATGATTTTAACCTTAAATGTGTTAAGACTTTTTTGTGGCCCAACATACGATCTATCCTGGAGAATGTTTCATGTGCACTTGAGAAGAACTTCTATTCTGTTGCTGTTAAAAGGAATGTTCTGTAAATATCTATTAGGTTCCTTTGGCCTAAAGTAGTTCAAGCCCAGTGTTTCCTTATTGATTTTCTGTCTGGAAGTTTTATCCGATGTTGGTAGTGGGGTATTGAATCTCCTGCTATTATTGTGTTGTAGTCTATGCCTCTTCAGACTTGTTTACTTTATATATTTATGTGCTCCAATTTGGGTGCATATATGTTTGCTGTTGTTACATCCTCTTGATGAATTGGCTCCTTAATCACTATATGATGACCTTTATTGTCCTTTTTACAGTTTTCGACCTAAAACCTTTTCGGTCTAAGATTAGTATAGCTATCTTTGCTCTTTTTGTTTCTATTTGCATGGAATATCTTTTTTCCATTCCTTTAGTCTGTGAGGGTGTTTCAAGGTGAAAACTGAGTCTCTTGTAGGCAGCATATAGTTGGTGCTCACTTTTTCATCCATTCTGCCTCTCTATTTTCGACTGGAAAATTTAAAACATTTACATTCACAGCAAAGAAGTCACATGTTGAGACAACTCGTAAGACAACCTCTGAGAGCTGTAAGCATTTAAGTCTAACTGCAGAAATGGAAAATCTGAAAAATTGAAATAAGGTCCTTCCTGAGATAGTCACTTTCATATATGTAAGCTCATTTTTTTAGAGATTATATGACCAATCTTCTTATCTGTTCTTTTAAATAAAAATTCTGCCATTTTATTTCTAAAAATAATTATAGAATAATGGTGTGTTCAGCAGGAGTCTGGGAACAAATAAAAATTATGTTTGCCCACAAAACAATTCGAGTTTTAAAAATGGTATCTACTTGTTCAGTTAGCCAGTAAGCCTGGTAGAGATAGGAAGAGGTTTCAGGAGTGTGTGTGTGTGTGTGTGTGTGTGTGTGTGTGTGTGTTTTGGTTTGAAAGATACATGAGGTATTCAGTTCTTGTATTCAGTGGATTTATCAAGAATTATAGACAGACTAGAAATTGCTTCTCAGAATGATTATACCTTTTCTATTATCACCTACTGATTTTACAGTAAAACTCTAGGCTACAAAGGTTGAGATGAGAAGACAATTCACTTTACTTGACTCTTAAAAATAGCATTGTCAACCATTTTGTGATGTCTCTCTCTTCATATATTGGGCTGTACTGAAGAGATAAACCTCCACTTGCTTTCATGACAGTAGATAATAAATTGATATAATTCAGCTGAGAAGTTGAAAAATGCATTGAAAATAATGGGGCATAACATTGTAGGGTTAACATTTATTCATAGATGATGCAATTAAATAAAACAGGCATTAACTTCAAGGTCAGTAAGTAAAGTAATAAAATTGAATATTTTAATTGAATTGTAATTGCTTCCCATTGATACATGCAAGTAAAGTAAAATAGATGTCAGCTCTGCAAATTATGGTTCTTCCTCCTAATTAATTTCTTAATTCTGCATGGAGTTATCAGTGCCTAGGTCTTGTTGTGGGTTTGTTCATCCACCCAGCTTCCATCAAGGAATGTCTGTATGACATGATGAAATGGCTAGATGTCAGGGTTTACAGTAAATTTTTTCTGTACTTTGACAAAAATATTGTTGGTAAATCAAAGTAACATATTCATGTATTAGAGTTAAAATGTACTTTAACATCGTCCTGGATCCTATGGATCATAATCTGCATTAATACTGATATTTCTTGATATTGATATTTATGTTAACATTAACTAATGTAATTGTCTCAGTGATTATAAAGGTTTTTATAGGGAGATATATACATAAAGACTCACATTCCATAATTAACTGGCTCAAGAGGTAAATTGTACTGACTGCTAGGATTTTGGTGAAGCACAATTTGTGTCTGTTCACAACCCAAGCTTTACTAGAAAAGAGACACCTAAATTGAATAAATTTAAAAAAGAAAAATCTTTTGCAAGGACTGAGGTAAATTGAAGCTTTTAGATGAAGTTGAATTGCATTAAAAAAGTCCATGAACTGTTGTGGCTTTTTCAGAGGCTTTTAATAACTCCTTCAAAGGTTTTAATGTAATGCAGTTTTATGTAAAATAAAATATGAATGATGATGTTACAGAGATTAACAGAGAGATTTTTAAAGTATACTAAAATTGTGTAGGATCTAGATACTAGGGTTTATTTAAAGAAAAAGAAAATTGTGACTTTTGGACCAGCTGCATTTACCAGTTGAGTGGCTACTAATTAGAAATTGAAAATGGAATGGATATGTAAGATGGATTTTAAATTTACTGAGATACTGTTATATATTCATATACTTTAAAATGATTTTATAGGATAGAGTTATTTGAGTGCAAATATATTGGTATATTAACATCATTCTTTAGTTGTGCTTAGAAACATAAGTGGGTTCTTCTTGTTGGTAAAGTAGAGATGCTGTGATGTCTAGCTTTTGTGTTAAAATTTAACTCAGACATTGACTTTTTTAAAATGTTTCTCTCTGAGCCATTTAAAACAAAAATTTAAAAATAAGTCTATTGAGAAATATATTTTATTGATGCTAATATGACCCTGACCTTCCTTTCTCAATTAAGAAGGATCATTCAGAAATCTTTGTGTATATCATCTAGTTAGAAAATACCAAAACCAAAATACATAAAATGTAAAACTAAAATCTTAGAGCTTCATAATTATAGATAAGCTAACAATTTTTCACACTAAAAAGATCTGTTTTTTCCGATCTTTGTTTTAAAATTATTTTAATAATCATCTTATATTTAGGGAAATGAAAGTAAATATTATAAACACTGTGCATACAATGCTTAGATGTTGATAGATGAGGAAACTTGTGGAATATGGGGAAGTGTAAGAAAATTAAGTATTCATCTTTAATTATACTTATAAAAACAATTACTATGAGTTTTTGTTTTCATGTATTAATAGTTTGATATTTATGGAATCATTGGTGTGCTAAGCATTAAAGAATTTCTTGAGGAAACTTCTGTATCCGAATATATTCTGGGGTAGGATGAATAATCTTCCTACAACGTCCCTAACATCCCTAATATCGTGTGATGCTTAGTAGTTTCAGATGATTTAGAAAAGATCTCAAAGATCAGGGTGGCTTCAGGCCATTGCTTTTGCAAGGACAGTAACTGGAATTGCTAGGAATCTCTGGATTTTATCCAAGAAAATATATTCTATAAGCAATCTGCAGTACATGGCATATGGACAGTGATCATGAGGTCCCCAATGACTTGTCACTTTCTAATGAACAAAAACATTGAAGCAAAGGCAGACTGTGCTCAGGTAAAGTATTCAGATATTCAGATAAAGTAACCAGCAAGGCATCAGGAGAAAAAGACCTTTGTAGTTGTTATAATCAAGTACAGTGGAACATGTTAGCCTGATAGAAGTAAATATTATAAGCTGTGTTGAATTAAAGTATAAAAATCCATTTAGAAGAATGTGCAGGCTATTATATTCAATTTAAACAAGTAGTTTCATTACTAAAACTTACACATTTTATGGAAAAGAATTATAGTCTGTTTAAATAGTATCACATCATGATATAGGAACACCTAAATCATTGTTCATGCCAAAAAAGCCTACCTAAATCACCTGGCATAACCTCTGAAAAATATGTTTTAAAATTGTTTGTTTCTTACATCCTGCTAATTCCTTGGTTTTAGATGTGCTTTGAAACCATCTTTCATGTATGTGAAATGTTTCTGCCCTGTGTAAAATGTCTAAAACAAGCTTATTCAACCCGTGGCCCAGGATGGCTTTGAGTGCAGCCCAACACAAATTTATAAATTCTCTAACACTATGAGATTTTTTTGATTTTTTTTTTTTCCAGCTAATCAGCTATCGTTAGTGTGAGTATATTTCATATGTGGACCAAGACAATTCTTCTTCCAGTGTGGCCCAGGGGAGCCAAAAGATTGGATACCCGTGGTCTAAAACCTCAGGCCCATGAATCATAGCAGCATATACACCCTCACTAAACTTTACACAGACGCTATTACCAAACCTGTAGATACGCATGAAGCTTATTTTATTTTTAGCTCTGAGAGAAAAGAAATTTGGCTCTTAAATATTTTAGATAGTTTCTAGTTGTACAATAATCTCCTTTTGTGGTGAAATTATCTCTAATATGTCTCAGGAAAATATTTGAAAATTTTTCTCTAATGTTTTAAATGTTATTTATTTCAATGATTTTAGCTTCCTGGAATTTTTAGTGCTTAGCCCAAGGTGATATATTGAAAATACTTTCATGAATACAGAAAAGTGTTTAAATGACCAACTAATTTTTACCAAGCTGTAACTGTGTGAAGACCACAGGTTCATGTGGAAAGTGTGTTCAGGGTGTTTTATGTTTACATTATTTACTGACTCATATTTAAAGGCAAGCCAAATGACTTTATCCACTGTGGAATACAGCCATCTCTGAAATGAGATATAACTGCTGTTTCTATACTTTAACAATTTTGAACTGGGGCTTGATACTCTACAATGAGTTGAAAGACTGCAAGAAAAATGAGATCTTATGGTGCCTGCCTGTGTAAAACTGTATGCTCTTAAATTCTCTTTTATGCCTTACAGGCATATATTTGCATATATTTACTTCCAGGCTCATGCATAGAATGCAAAACACAAATTCTCAGATTCAGTCATGGGAGACTTTTTAAATGATGCCCTAATGCTGACTGTGATATATGTATGTGTTGCGCGCGCACACACACACACACACACACCCACCACACACATCACACACGGAGAGTTGGAGGGAAAGCTAAAAAGTGACTTCCAGCCATGCTGACCTTGTATATTCATGCTTTGGATTTTAACAAATTTCCCAAACCCATGGCAGTCATAGATGAATATAAGAAGGAAAAATGTGAAAAACATAATCGTGCTGGAAAACATTATAAACATCTCTGTTAGCTAGAAATGAAAAGACGAAAAGTAGTGAACAGGACTGAAGTTGTGCGCTGTAATGTAGGGATCCAGGAAGCAGGCAGAAGCAGTTGGGCGGTCATGTCCTGTGGGGAAACAGAAATGGGAAGTGCCCTACATGAGGGAGAACCTCAAAGAGATCAAGAAAAATATAAAATCCATTTGTTTAAAAGAGCAGTTACTAGAAAAATAAATCGCCCGGAATGAAGCAGTAACAGAGTGATGTGAAAAACAATTAGAAATTTTAGAAATGAAACATAGTCATGAAAAAACACCTCAGTGGGCGGAATAAATGCTAGTCACATCAAAGAGAGAATGAGCGCAGCAGAAAAAAAGAGAAAAAGTAATTCACCAAGAAGGCATAGAGAGAGCAAAAAATAGAAAAAGCCACAGAGAGAGGAAAAAAATAGCAAATGCAATTAAAAAATATGAAAGCTGGATTGGGAAATTGCAATTATTTGTATAATATGTGTTTCAAGGAAAAAAAAGAAGGCAGAAAAGCAGATAGAACTGAAAATACTCTAGATTTGAAGAAAGACATGAGTTTTTGAATTGAAAGTACACATTAGGTGCTGTCCAGTACTAATTAAAATAAACATATGCCTGGACACCTTGAATTAAGATTGCAAACTGTAGTAGGTATGTTGAAAATTGTGTCATAGGTATGTTGAAAATTGTACAATCTAGCATATAAAAAATAAAGATTCCTTCTATGGGAGCCACTATCAGACTGACATCATAATTTTCATTAGGAACCACAAATGCCAAAAGTAACATATTGCGACTAAACTATTATGAGAGTAACATAGAGACATTATGAGACCTGTAAAAACTAGGAGAATATACCACTCACAGATCTTCAGTGAAAGAATAAAGAACAAACTTCAGTTAGAAATAGATTGATTCAAGGAGAAATGAATGACAAACAATAGTGAGCATAAACATTGTGAACTATGTTGATAACCTTAATTTTTCTTGCTAAAAATAATGGAAAAAAATTCAACACAGTAATAACTGAAATGGTGAAGCCTGTGTAGTGTCTAGTTAAAACATACCAAGTTCTGATCTAAAGGATGCTGAAGATACTTAATACATTAAGACTTGAAAAATACGGTTTTGAATGTATGCAAAAAATCACCGATGATTATCTGAAAAGTAGAAATTCACTCTATAGCATTCTAATTAGCAGAGTAAAACATTAAAATAATTTTCAACTCAGTATGAGGCAGAAAAAAAAGAAAAAGATATAAAGCTTAATGTAACAGAAAATTTATACTAAGATGATAGAAGCAGGTCCAGCCATATAACATAAAATTATTAAACTCGGTTCTTTAGGGTCATATTTATAAGATTGGGTGAAACAAAAGAAACCCAATTATATATGGGCACCTAAAACAATACAAAAAATTTGAGAACAAATAATGAAAAAAATATATATGGAAGATTAACAAAAGAAAGCTGGTGTCACAATGTTCATAGAAGAAACATAGATTACAAGATAAAAATCTGATGGAGATGAAAAAGTCACTACTACTTAATTAGCAGAGTAATTCTATCAAAAAGTTTTAGAAATTATGAGTTTGTGCACATATAACAACATAGCTCTCAAATATATTAAGGAAAAATGACAGAATTATAAGAAGAGATTATTAAAACCAAAATCATAATAGGAGTGTTTTTTTAACCTTATTTTTAGAAACTGATGGTTCATGGATATCAAAAATGTTTAAGGCCATAAAAGATTTGAAGAGCAAAATTAACAAGTATGATCATGATTTTATGTGTTTGGGTACAAAATCTTGCTTTCAACAGATAGAAAACACACTTTCGTTCAAGCACAGATGGAGCATTTATAAAATCTGATCATGTTCTAGACCACAAGGAAACTTTACCAAATTTTTAAATTTTATTTTGTTAAAGCAGTTGTGGGTTCACAGCAAATTAAGAGAAATGTACAGAGATTTTCCATATACCCTGACCCCATACTGCATGAGCTCCCCCATTATCAACCTCCCCTGCTAGAGTGGTACATTTGTGAAAATTGTTGAACTTACAATGACACATCATAATCACCCAAAGTTCATAGTTTACATTAAGGTTCACTGCTGGGATGTACGTTCTATGGGTTTTGACAAATGTATAATAACGTATTCATCACTATAGTATCGTACAGAGTATTTTTCTACCCTACAAATCCTCTGTACTCTGCCTATTTAACCTTGACTGCCCCCTTCCCAAAACCCCTGGCAATCACTGACCTTTCTACTATCTTCATAGTTTTTCTTTTCCGGAATGTCATATAGTTGGAATTATACAGTATGTAGCTTTTTCAGATTGGCTTTTTTCACTTAGTAATACACATTTACATTTCCTCCATGTATTTTCATGGCTTGATAGCTGTTTTTTTTTTTTTTTTTTAGCACTGAATAATATTTCATTGTCTAGATGTACACAATTTACTTAGTCATTCACCTACTGAAAGATATTTTGGTTGCTCCAGATTTTCACAATCATGAATAAAGCTGCTATAAACATCCATAGGCAGGTTTTTGTGAAGACAAAAGTTTTGATACCTTTGGGTAAACACCAAGGAACTCCATAGTTGGATCATCTAGTAAGAAAATGTTCAGTTTTGTAAGAAACTGCCCAACTGTCTTACATGTATTCCCATTACAAAGTGACTGTACCATTTTGCATTCCAATCAGCAATAGTATTGCTCTACGTCCTTGCCAGCCTTTGGTGTTGTAAGTTTTCCAGATTTTGGCTGCTATAATAGGTGTGTAGTGGTATCTTCTTGTTTTATTTGCATTTCTGTGGTGACATATGGAGGATCTTTTCATATGCTTATTTACCATCCATATATCTTTAGTGAGGTGTCTGTTAAGGTCTTTTTGCCCATTTTTAAATTGGATTGTTGTTTGCTTATTGTTGAGTTTTAAGAGTTCTTTGTATATATTAGATACTAGTTCTTTATCAGATGTTCTTTTCTCTCAGTCTGTGGCTTTTCTTCTTCTTTTCCTTACATTGTCTTTCACAGAGCAGAGGTTTTTAATTTTAATGAAGTCAGCTTATTAATTGTTTCCTTAATGGATCATGCTTCTGGCAGGGTGTCTTAAAATACCCCATAACCAAGGCCATCTAGATTTTTTTCCTGTTATAGGAATGTTATAATTTTGCATTTTACCTTTATGTCTACAATCTATTTTAAGTTAATTTTGTGAAGAGTGTAAAGTCTGTGTCTAGATGCATTTTTTTTTGCCTGTGGATATCCAGTTATTTCACATCATTTGTTGACAAAACTGTCTTTGCTCGATAGTATTGCCTTTCATTACATTAACTTTTGTAAATGAAGCTAGGCCAATATATGTAAATATGAATGTAAATATCCAAAATGAATTTATTTATTTCATGGCCGACTTGTGACGTGTGATTTTTTTTCCTGGCTGGTTAGTCTTGGTGTATGGAAAGCATTCATGTAGCTCACACTTGTCTCCCGCACTCCATCACCTATGTAAACGCTACTGTTATGTCAGTTTAGTATGTTTATTAAAGGTTGTGCACACGCTGTTGGCACAGTGATGATTTTTCAGAGTTGTCTGTATCTTTACTTGAAAAATACATTGTTTCAAAGGAGTCATTGAAATGAAATGTCATTTAATTTAATTTAATAATGCAATTATTTGTGCCCATATGCTACTATTAAGTGAATTAATTACATAAGCATAACAGTCTACAACTATTTTCTATTCTTATTGTCTAAGTAAGAAGTTTGAAGTTTAAACAAAATAAGGATAAATCAGAAAATTAATGCTGTTGTCCATCAGTAAAATAAACCGTAACCATTAAAATGTAAAGAATTAAAATTTCAGGTATTTGAAATGATATTCTTTTTTTTATCCTAAAAATCCAGACATTTTTCTATCCTCAAAATGAATAAAGGAATTGAAACAATGCATCTGGTAGTTGACATAGGGCAATTGAAATAAATGGAAACTTACTTTTCAGAAGCAGTAAAACCAGTTACCCAAGGGGAATAGAAAAGTAAATACTAGCAAAGTACATTTTACTTTATGATCAAAGCAATTCAAAATATATACACACTGCTTTCCTAGGCAAGGAAGGGCCAAGGGAAAGGGAATGTGTCTTTAAAGTTCCTATCTGATAGTTATCTTTAAAAAATTTAACCTTTCTTCGCAGGCTTAGATCCTGATAAGCATCTTGGGAAAACCCTGGATCAAATGGAGCCATATCTCATAGAGGTAAGAATTTATACTAGATCTCAAAATACAGTCATCTAAAGGAGAAAACAAAATAATGCCATGATACAATGATTACAATATTTATTTTATTTTAGAAAAAATCAAATACATTTATAGTATATTTATGAAAAAAATAAACTTCAAATGGAAATGAAAATGTTTAAAATTATAGAAATTAATTACCAACTTGTTAATCCAAATATAAGACACAGTTATACCTAAAAAGAAATTGCTCTGTCAGAAAGTCTATTTTTATTAAAATGAACACTGTATTCTGTATAAAATGTGCTATACTATTAAAGTATCTGATAGTTTGATCACATGCTTTGTCATCAGAAACAGGAGTAGAAACTTTCTTTAGAGATTAATGTAACCCCTTCTCTTTTACCAATTAGGAAATTGACTTGCAGCATAGTAAAAAAAATTATCCCAAGATTTCAAATTACTCTACTTAACTTCTCATTGTGAAACCCTAAACATGGTCTAAACATTAAATATTCAGTTGTTTTCATTTACTCTTTCTATTAAATGTACTATATTTTATTAGAGTTTTAGAGAAAATGTTATGTTTAGTATGGTAATGCATCATTAACTAGAATGTTTAATTATTACATTATGTGGAGTATTTATATTCTATCATGATGATGGAAAAAAGAAAATCTCTCTCCTATGAAAGAACTTATCTCTTTTAACAAGTTATCATTTTCTTGTCCCATGCTCTTAATTCATCAATATTGTCTCTGGGCTTTTTTAAATACCATTGATGTGATATGAACTGTTAGCAGTTACACTTTTCAATACCTTCATGGGTTTTACCTTTTTGGGGGAGTTATTTGTAATTGATTATTTTATGGTTTATCAATCAATATGTACCAAATGCCTAGAAACCTCTGAAATGTTATTTTTTTATAGTGTTAATTCCTTAATAATTATTATTAAGCATCTAGTATATTCCAGGCAGATAGTAAAGATTAAAAGAAAAATGAAATGATTATATAATTGTGACAAATTGTATTTGGTTTCTAGATAATTTGGTGTCATTTATTTAAGTCAATTTATGGAACGTGGTTGCTTTCTATGCTTATCTGATAGGACTTTTCTCACAGCAATTTGTTCTATAGCTCCATTATATCATGTTTACATCTGTTCACTGCCATCAGACTAAATTTAGCTTCTACCAAAACATTGCATAGATTTATGGAAATGAAAGAAATTCAGAAGTGAGAGACTGGCATTAGCCAAAGTATTGGTCAAAAGACCTATTTCCAAAATTTGAAGTCGTAAGTTTAGATTTTAAGTGTGTTGATATTCTTTGCAGAAAAGGGAAATAAGGTTTTGAGAAGCACCACGATGTTGATTATGAGTTAACCTTCGTATGACCATAGGATGTTTAAACACAAAATGCAAAAATCATTTTATTCAATGATTCTTTAGCAAGTTCCTCAACTTGCTCTGGCAATCTTACATTTCCCTAGAATTATTTTCTACTCATTCTCCATAATGGCTATTTTATTCCTTCTCCACTGTCCTAAAATTTAAAATCCCTTCACCTTCCCCCTTACTTTAAGTGGATGACGCATCTTCCTTCACAGAGGAAATAGAAGCCATGATATGAGAAATCGCACTGCCTCCCTCCCAACTCCAGCACCACCCCTACTAATTTCCCTGTACCTACACCTATCCTTGCTTACTGTAACTGGGAGAAGTGTTCTTTCTTCTTTATATGGCCCTACCTGTGCTTGGATCCCATGCACACCTGCCTTCTCAGAGACATTGCAGTCAACCCACCCCCTCGACTGTCTTCATTCTCAGTCTCTTTGTCTCCTTCACATCAGTATTGGAACATAATACAGACTGTCCCATCCTAAAGACCCCCTTTCTCCACCCTAGTTTTTCTCTGACTACCTCTCTTACTTCTTTGCTTCAAAACCAAAATATATAGAAGTGTTATCTGTATTCATTGTCAGTACTTCTTCATGTCTGAGATGCCTCAAGTTCTCGGAATCTGTCTTCTCATTCTGCCTCTAAACGGATACAGCTGTGACCAAAATCACTCACGATACCCATTTTGCCAAACACAATAGATACTTCTTAGTCCATATTTCCCAGTTACAAACACATCGTGAAATGCTTCTAGTTACGTTGATGGAACCACACTTTCCCTGTTTTTCTACTTTCATTCTGGATAGTCCTGCTGTTTTACTGATTCCTAGTTTAAGCTTCATTTTCCCTCTAGAAACTTTTTCTAGGTAATCTCAATCGCTCACTTGACTTTATTAGCTATATTCTGATGACTCCCAAGTCTTTCTGGTCCATATTTATCAGCGAAGCTTCAGTGCCCACAGATACCACAAATTCAATCTCTACATACTTGATGGTAGCCTTGATATCCATCGTTTTTTGCCATTCCTTTTGTCATCACCTTAATTCAGATGCCTGTTACTTCAGGCCTAGAATATTACTGACACCTCCAAATTTGCCTCTACCTTCTGTTTTATTTCCCAAAGAATTCCGTTTGCTTCTTGCCCCAAGATAATTGTTCTAATATATTCTACTGTATTTGTGTCACTCAGTCAAAACTTTAAATGAGTCCTCATTGCCTACAGGCAAAAATCCAAATTCTTTAGACTCCTCTTTCCCTCACCTGCTATATCTAACTTATTAACATGATCTTGTCTGCTCTATTTCCAGAATATATTCTATTATAACTCCAAGCTCTTCTCACTGTCTCTACTACTACCACCATACCATAATCACCTCTTGTCTGGAATACTACCTCAACCTCTAACTGGTCTGCTTACTTCCACCATTGCCCTGCCGTGATCCGTTATTTATATCGATGTCAGAATGATATTTTTCAAGTGTAAATCAAATCATATCCCTACTTTGTTTAAAATGTAAGTGGGTTCTTATTGCAATTAGAATAACATCCAAACAGCGATGAGATCACAACTTGTGAGAACCTTTATGATCAGCATCCTATCCATGTTTTCAAGCTCATCTTCTACCATTCTCCCATTCTCTGTCTCATTCCCTTAGCTGTAGCCTCATAGGTCTCTTTATTACTTAAACACACTTATTCACCCTTTTTCTCATTAGGACCTTCCCCTGCCTGAAATGTTTTGTCCACAGACTATCACTGGTTAATACCTTCTCATTATTTAAATGATAACTCAAATGTCACCTCCTCAAAGGAGCTTTCCCTGACTACTCTAGCTAAAGCAGATCTCTGCAAATTATTTTATTTGTTCATCTGTTTACATGTATATTATCTGCCCTGTACCATTAGAATGTAAGCTCCAATAATCTTGCCAAGATTTTGGCGGACATTAGCTCTTTAGTTCTTTCATTCAGTAGCTTTTCATCTCTCCATCTATTCATTCATTCATCTCATTTTTAAATTACTGAATATTTGTTGAGGATCTGTTATGTGACAGATGCTATAGTGAACACTAAGTATACATGATGAATTAAACAAACAAGATACCTCTGCTTGAAGAGTTTACAATTTGCTATAGTTGTTTTCAGACCTGAGGGTGTAATTCACTGGAAACCTTCTTAAAAATGCATAAATTCTTTTTCCATCCCCACAAATTTCTGCTCACAGGAACCAGGGACCAGAAATCTGACCTTCAAACAAGCACTAGGTAATTCTGTCACATTCATACAGTATGTAGTCTTCTAGTTTCTCAATACCACTGACACATTTCAGCTCCTATCTTTCTAGATTTCTCTGAAAGAGTATGTTCCTTCTTGAAACGTCATCCATTGGCTTCTGTGAGGCTACTCACTCCTGAAATCTTCCTGAGTACTTCCTTAGCTTTCTTTTGGGGCTTTCCATGTATACTCCACCTTTTATATATTGTGGTTCCCTTCATAGCCTTCCTTCTGTGGTGATCTGAAATAGTCCCGTGACATCAGCTACCAGTTTTATTCTTGTAACAACTAAGTCTGTTTCTCCAACATTGTCCTGTGTTCAGACATGTATATGTATTCAGCTGTACCCCCACACTGTCATCTATTAAATGTCCCCAAGCCCCTCGACCTCAACAGCAGAACTAAGCATTTCTTTTTTATCTATGCCATTTTTATGTTTCCTGACACTGAAGGGCTGGCCCCATTGTCTACTCAGTTGTTCAAGCCAAAAAAGCGAATTGTAATAAATAATTTCATATACTCCTTTGTTCCTAGGAACCTAAGTCCTTTTAATTCTACCCTTCTTAATATCTTACTATTTCCTCCCTTTTGTCCTCACAGTCACCACATTGGCATCTCCTGTAGATTATTACAGCAGTCGTCTAGCACAAGTATCTCCTCCCTGTCTTGCCCCTTGTCAGTCAGTAGTCCACAGTACCATCATGATATATATGAAGTGCAAAGCTAATCATATCGTATTACACTTTCCTTATAGACTTTGGAGTTGCTCCCCATGCTTCAAAATAAAATTTCAACTCCTTACCCTGACACAGTCTGTCCTTGGAGGAAAATGAGGCTTGTAAGTTAGGTAGTCAGTGGAATAACTCCCTATGCTTCATCAATTTTCAACTGTCAGTGGTTTCCCTACAGTGAATATCTCTTCCTACCTCCATGTTATCCTTCCCTGTCTGCATGTGTTATCCCTCTACCACGCAGCTAAATCTCTCTTTAAAATCTCAATTCGAAGCTCACTACTGTGAGGTTTTCTTGCTTAAATAAGCTTTCTTTAAGCTGCCATTTTTCTCTTGTCTCATGGCATGTAATATTTATCATACTATTTTTTCTTTTAAATAGTGTGTATTAAATATAAAATTAAAATGTAACATGTGAAAAACAAATTCAACACAATAAAATAATGAAAAATCTTCCGGTGACACCAAGCCCTTAGTTTTTCTGTTCTTTCCCAGAACAATCACTCTTTTCTGTTCTAATATATCTCTTTAGAAACATTCTTTTGCATATAAAAATACATATGCATGTGTTTATTCATTTTTATCTAAATTGGTATGTGCTATACATATTACTTTTCACATACATATGATTATGTTTGTTCATTATACATATCATTTACATTTTACCACATACAAACCTAGGCCATTTGATTTCATAATATATTGTGTTTCATTACATAGCTATGCTATCATGTATGGAACCTATTCTTTATTGATGTACTTTATTCTTTGTTGATTTTTTTCATGTCTTTTGCTATTATAAATAATACTGGAATGAACAGTGCTGTACATGTATTTTGGGCCCATGTATTAATTGATCTATAGGATAAAATACTAAAAGTCAAAATGCTGGATCAGAGCAGGTTTTATGTTTTAAAAATTAATAGATATTTGAAGATATTCATTTCCACTGGAGGAATAACTTATATCAAATGAACTCTCTAAATACAAACAACCAGAAAAGGCATACGAAATTGGAACAAAACTAATGTGTGAAAGCATTAGAAAATCATAAAAGTTGCAATAAGTTGAGGGACCAGAATCCCAGAGAGAATAAAAGCCCTAAGCATTGCCTCTTTAAGGTATTTTCTGATTCAAAAAATGATGCAGAGATGCCAAAAGCTGAAGAGAACACTGTAGCTGAGAAGCTGATTAGGCTTTCAGTAGTTTCACAGGGCTGGGGAGACAATAGCTGTCATTCAGGGAAAACCAAACTGTGGAGTGGACCTGGTTAACCCTCCAAGTTTTTAACTGGGACCCTTGAATGGACAATACCTCCTTAGGAGTAAAGGTAAACTAGAAATAGTCCAGATCTTGCAAATACTTATATCCAGTTTTGAATTGTATTAATGCTAGACTGAATTAAAGTGATCTGATTCTACTCTTACATCTGTTTTTCTCTGGAGAAGGATAGCATGATTCAGAGCGTCAAATTATGTCTAAAATATTTTGCTTACAATTTACCCCAACAATCAGTAGTTGCCAGCCATATCAGGAGATCAATGAAATAACTGAAAACTGAGAGAAAGGCAGATAATAAAAATAGTCCCAGAGGATATCCATATAATTGAATGATCATATTTAAACTTCAAAATGTATATGGTTAATCTGCTCATGAATCGGATGAGAAGATGAAGTATTTTAGGGCAGAATTAGAACCTATATGACATAATCCAATGGAATTCTAGAACTTAAAAATACAATACCTGAAATTTAGAATATAATACATGGATTTACTAGTAGATTAGATACAGCTGTTTAGACAGTTAATGAACAGTTAAGATAGGATGATATAAAATATCCAGACTGAAGCACAGAGACAACTGGAATATAAGAGATGTAAAGGAGAGGTGTTTATTGTACATATGATTTGAGGTGTAGGAATGGAGGAGAGAGAGGATAGAACAGAAGCAATGTCTGAACAGATATTACTATAGAATCTACTTGTGGGTATCATTGCTGATTTTGACAAGTAGTCTTCTCAGGATGATAAAAATTACCCTAAATGAGAGGGAAGGATATTAATAGATAATTATATATTTTGAACAGGAATTTTTTCTTGATAGTTACAGAAAATTATGCAAAGCAATATGAGTCTTTCTTTTCTAACTTCTCTGTGACTTCTGCATAGACAAATTCTGCATAAAATTTGTGTGTGCGTGAGGTCTCCATAACATGAGTGCTTAATAAATGTTTACACATGTATCAGTTTTGTTTTTCATCTCATTCATAACACTTATCTCACACAGCCTAGGTTTTAATTCACACTCCCTAGGCTTTTCCCCTCTTTTTTTTGTTTCATTTTTGCATATGCACATAAAGGAGCCTCAGTCAATTGTCTGATATACCTGGAGCACAATGATTCTAATGTTAAAGCAGAATAATTCATCAGTAAAACTGTATCTCCCTTCTGCATTTAGAGAGTATTATTTGTTTAGCTTACTACCTCTGACTCCATCTTTAGCGTCACTATCTAAGACAAATCATATAGTAAAGAATGCCTGTATCTCCTTTTCTTTATGAGTAATGTGATTAATCTCATTAAGTGAAATGAAAAATAAACTGCATACTTATTTTTCAACTAGTTGAAACAACTCTCATGAATAGTTAAGGAATCCAAAAGAAGGATAGAAAACAACCTTTAAACTTTGAGGATTTGGAGAGAAAGGAGTTGGTAGAGGAGAACCCATTTTATTCACCTGCCTCAATGCATCTGAGACACCTCTTGTGTACCCCTTGTGTAATATGGGTGGACATGACTTGTTGGCTATATCAATGTTTTAATATATTACTATATCCAAGAATTACTATTTCTTAATTAAGGGAAGTTTTACATGTTATAATGATTTCCCTGACACAAACTGCTATTTAATTGTGAGAAGTGCAGACAGGTTTGTAGCAGAGGTGATAGAGACAAGATGACACTTTGGGGCAAGAGTCATTTTCATAGTTCATTCAGATCACATGGAGCAAGAGGCAGTATGGGACACTGATCAGCAAGACACCACTCTACCCAGGTGCCCAGGTATGAATTCCAGTTCTCTTGCTTACCTGAAACGTTAATCTAGTTAGCTTCCCATATGTATAAAGGAAGTAATAACAGTGAAATGGCCCATAAGGTACTTAGCTCAGTATCTGGTACATTCTAGGTACTCAACAAATGTTAGTAACATTTACTGTTTAAGGTATTTTCAAGCCTCATGGTAACCTCAAATTGAAAAACTTACAATGAATACACAAAAAATATAAAGCAAGAAATTAAAGCATACCACCAGCAAAAGTCAGTTTCACTAAAAGGAGGACAAGAAAGAAGACCACAAAGCAACCAGAAAACAAATAACAATATGGCAGAAGTCTACCCCAACTTATCAATAATAGCATTGAATGTAAATAGACTATACTGTCTAATCAAAAGACATAGTGTCATAGAGTGGCTGAATGGATGAAAAAAGAAGACCCAATGATATGTTGCCTACAAGAAACACACTTCACTATATTTATAGACATACTTTTAGTGTATGTCTATAAATATACACATACACTGAAAATAAAGGGATAGAAAAAGACTTTCCATGCCAATGGAAACCAAAACAGAGCAAGAATAGCTATACTCATACCAGACAATGTAGATTTCAAGATGAAAACTGTAACAAGAGACAAAGAAGGTTATTATATAATGACAAAGGGGTCAATTCAGCAAGAGGATATAACAATTGTAAATATATATGCACCCAACCCTGCAGCACCCAGATATATAAAGTAAATGTTATTAGAGCTGAAGAGAGAGATAGGCCCCTATACAATAATAACTGGAGATGTCAACGCCCCATTTTCAGCATGAGAAGTGAAGAAACATCACACTTAATCTGCACTATAGATAAAATGGATCTAGTAGATATTTACAGAACATTTTATCTAATGGCTGTAGAATCCACATTCTTTTCCTCAGCACATGGATCATTCTCAAGGGTATACCATATGTTAGGTCACAAAATCAGTCTGAAAACTTTCAAAAATAATTGGAGTAATACCACATATCTTCTCTGACTAAATGGAATAAAACTACAAATCGACAACAAGAGGAATTTTGGAAACCATACACACACATGGAAATTAAATAATGTGATCCTGAATGACTAGTGGGTCAATGAAGAAATTAAGAAGAAAATTGAAAATTTCCTTGAAACACATGCTAAAGGAAACACAACCTACCAAAACCTATGGGATAAAGAAAGCAATATGAAGAGAGAAATTTATAGCTATAAATGCCTACATCTAAAAAAGAAGAAAAACTTTAAGTAACAACCTAACAGTGTATCTTAAAGAACTAGAAAAGCAAGAGCAAACTGAACCAAAAATTAGTAGAAGAAAAGAAATAATAAAGATCAGTGCAGAAGTAAATGAATTTGAAATGAAGAAAACAATACTAGAGATCAATGAAACAAAAAGCTGGCTATTTGAAAAGATTTTTTAAAATGACAAACCTTTGGCCAGACTTTGAAAACAAAGAAAGATAAAACCCAAATAAACTGAGATATGAAAAAAATGAAATATTACAACTGATACTACAGAAATTCAATGGACCATTAGTGGCTGCTGTGAGTAGCTGTAAGCCAGTAAATTGGAAAATCTAGAGGAAATGGATAAGTTCCTAATGCAGACAATTTACCAAGATTGACCATGAAGAAATCCAAAACCTGAGCAGACCAATAACAAGAAATGAGATCAAAGCTGTAACAAAAAGTCTACCAGTAAAGAAAAGCCCAGGACCCAAGGGCTTCACTGCTAAATTCTACCAAACATTTAAAGAAGAGCTAATACCAGTCCTAATCAAGGTATCCCAAAAAATAGAGGAAGAGCAAATATTTTCACACTAATCCTATCAGGTCATTATTACCCCATACCAAAACCAGACAAAGAAACATCCAAAAAAAGAGCACTACAGGCTAGTATTTCTGATAAATATTGGTGCAAGAATCCTCAGCAAAATACCAGCAAACTGAGTTCAACAATATGTTTAAAAGATTATTCATCTGAGCAAGTGGAATTTATCCCAGCAATGCAGGGATGGTTCAACATACACAGATCAATCAGTGTAATATATCGTATCAGCAGAATGAAAGACAAAAACCTTACTATCATTTCAATTGATGCTGAAAAAGCACTTGACAAAATTCAACATCCCTTCATGATAAAAACCCTCAAAAAACTGGGTATAGAAAGAACATACCCCAACATAATAAAAACCTTATATGACAGATCCACAACAAGTATCATACTGAATTGGGAAAAACTGAAAACTTTTCCTGTTAGATCTGGAACATGACAAAGATGCCCACTTTCACCACAGTTATTCAACATAGTACTGGACGTTTTAGCTAGAGCAATCAGACAAGAGAAAGATATAGAGCATCCAAACTGGAAAAAGTCAAATTATTCTTGCTTGCATAGGATAGGATTTTATATTTCAAAAAACCTAAAGAGTCCAACAAAAAACTATTAGAACTGATAAACAAGTTCAGAAAAGTTGTGGGACAGAAAATCAACATACAAAAGTCAATAACATTTCTATATGCCAACAGTGAACAATCTGAAAAAGAAACCACAAAAGTAATCCTATTTACAATAGTCACAAATAAAATTAAATAACTAGGTATTGACCAAAGAAATGAAATATATCTACAATGAAAACTATAAAGCACTGGTGAAAAACTTGAAGCGGACATTAAAAAATGAAGACATTCCGTGTTCATGGATTGGAAGAATCAATTTTATTAAAATGTCCATACTACCTAAAGCAATCTGCAGATTCACTGCAATCTCTATCAAAATACCAATGACATTTTTCACAAAAGTAGTTAAAAAAAATCCTAAAATTTATATGGAATCCCAAAAGACCCAGAATAGCAAAAAGAACAAAACTGGAGGAATCACATTACCTGACTTCAAACTCTGCTACAGAGCTATAGTAACCAAAATAGCATGGTACTGGCATAAAAACAGACACACAGACCGGTGGAACAGGATAGAGAACCCAGAAACAAGTCCACACACCTGTAGCAAATTCGTTTTTGACAAAGATGCTGAGAACATGCATTGGGGAAAACAATCTCTTCAATAAATTATGTAGGGAAAACTAGACATTTATATGCAGAAAAACAAAACCTGATCCCTCTCTCTCACCTTATACAACAGTCAAATCAAAATGGATTAAAGATTTAAATCTAACACCTCAAATTATGAAACTACTACAAGAAAACATTGGGGAACTTTTCCAAGACACGGGTCTGGGCAAAGACTTATTGAGTAATACCACTCCCCAACCAGGCAACCAAAGCAAAAGTGGACAGATGGGATTGCATCAAGTTAAAAAGCTGCACAGTGAAAGAAACAGTCAACAAAGTGCAGAGACAACCCACAGAATGGGACAAAATATTTGCAGACTACACATCTGACAAAAGATTTATAGCGAGAATATAGAAGGAGCTTATTCAACTCTATAGGAAAAAAATCTAATGATCCAATTCAAAACTGGGTGAAAGAATTGAATGGACATTTCTGAAAAGAAGACAGACAAATGTCAAACAGACATAGGAAAAGGTGTTCAACGTCACTGATCATCAGAGAAATGCAAATCAAAACTACAATGAGTTATCATCTCACACCAGTTAAATGGCTTTTATCCAAAAGATAGGCAATAAATATTGGTGAGGATGTGGAAAAAAGGGAACCCTCATATACTGTCTGTGGGAATGTAAATTAGTAAAACCACTCTGGAGAAGTAGTTGGAGGCTCCTCAAAAAACTGAAAAATAGAGCTACTTTATGAACCAGCAATCCGACTGCTAGATATATACCCAAAAGAAAGGAAATCAGTGTATCAAAGGTATATCTGCACTCCCATGTTTGTTGCAACACTGTTCACAATAGCCAGGATTTGGAAGCAACCAAAGTGTCCATCAGCATATGAATGGATAAAGAAAATGTGCTACTTATACACAATGGAGTACTGTTTAGCCATTAAAAAGAATGAGATTCTGTCATTTGCAACAACATGGATGAACTTGGAGGTCATTATGTTAAGTGAAATAAGCCAGGCACAAAAATACAAACATCACATGTTCTCACTTATTAGTGGGATCTAAAAATCAAAACAATTGAATTCATGGAGATAGAAACTAAAGAGATGGTTACCAGAGGCCAGAAATGGAAGTGGGGGACCACCAGGGAGGTGGAGATGGTTAATGGGAACAACAACAGCAAAAAAAATGAATGAATAAGCTGAGCATGATGGCTTATACCTTTAATCTCAGCACTTTTGAGAGGCCAAGGTGAGTGAATCACTGAAGTCCAGGAGTTCAAGACCAGCCTGGGCAATATGACAAACTATTGACTCTACAAAAAATATGAAAAAACTAGCCAGGCATGGTGGCACATGCCTATACCAGCTACTTAGGAGACTGAGGTGGGAGAATCACCTGAGTCCAGGAAGTCGCGGCTGCCATGAGCCATGATTGTGTCACCATACTCCACCCTGGGTGACAGAGTAAGACCCTGTCTCAAAAAAACAAAAATAAAAATAAAGATAAACGATGAATAAGACCTAGTGTTTGATAGCACAACAGGGGGCCTATAGTCAGTAATAATTTAATTTTACATTGTTAAATAACTAAAAAAGTGTAATTGGATTGATTCTAACATAAATACTTGAGCAGATGGATACCCATACTCCATAAATATATATATACCTACTATATACCCATAAAATTAAACAATTTTTAACAGAAAATTTAAAAGCAAAACAGCAGAAAAATAAAAATAGCTATTGCTGAAAATTCAAAATATAATAAAGTGTAGGAAAACAAATAAAAATCATACCTTTCTTGCCCAATAGTGTACATAATCCACATATTGGTGTATTCTCTCATGATTTATTTCCTGAGAATTTGTTTTATATACAAGGTTATCTAGTTACACACTTGTATATATTTTATTTACATAATGGGATTCAACTATACATACCATTTTGCCTCCTTTTTCTTCTAACATGCCATGTTCATTTTCCTGCATAACTAAGTATGCTTTTTTTTTTTTTTCGCTTTCCAATAGCCTAAAATTGAACTCTCCCTCTCTCTGATTTATTTATTTTTTCTTCACTTATACTTATTTTCTTTTTTTTTTTCCTGAGACTGTGTCTCACTCTGTCACCCAGGTTGGAGTGCAGTAGCGCGATCTTGGCTCACTGCAAGCTCTGCCTCCTGAATTCATGCCATCCTCCTGCCTCAGCCTCCCAAGTAGCTGGGACTACAGGCACCCACCACCATGCCCGGCTATCTTTTTGTATTTTTAGTAGAGACGAGGTTTGACCTTGTTAGCCAGGATGGTCTCAATCTCCTGACCTCGTGATCCGCCCGCCTTGGCTTCCCAAAGTGCTAGGATTACAGGCGTGAGCCACCGCACCCGGCCTTTTGTTTGTTTGTTTGTTTGTTTGTTTTATACTTTAAGTTCTAGGGAACAGGTGCACAACGTGCAGATTTGTTACATATGTATATCTGTGCCATGTTGGTGTGCTATACCCATTAACTCGTCATTTACTAATGCTATTACTAACGTATATCTCCTAATGCTATCCCTCCCCCGTCCCCTCCCCACAATGGGCCCCAGTGTGTGATGTTCCCCTTCCTGTGTCCAAGTGATCTAATTGTTCAATTCCCACCTATGAGTGAGAACATGTGGTGTTTGGTTTTCTGTTCTCGCAATAGTTTGCTGAGAATGATGGTTTCCAGCTGCATCCATGTCCCTACAAAGGGCACAAATTCATCCTTTTTATGGCTGCATAGTATTCCATGGTGTATATGTGCCACATTTTCTTAATCCAGTCTGTCACTGATGGACATTTGGGTT
>NW_012123709.1:5655833-5698701 GCF_000951035.1 Colobus angolensis palliatus
GTTGAATATTGGCCCCCACTCTCTTCTGGCTTGGAGAGTTTCTGCCAAGAGATCTGCTGTTAGTCTGATGGGCTTCCCTTTGTGGGTAATCCGACCTTTCTCTCTGGCTGCCCTTAACATTTTTTCCTTCATTTCGACTTCGGTGAATCTGACAATTATGTGTCTTGGAGTTGCTCTTCTTGAGGAGTATCTTTGTGATGTTCTCTGTATTTCCTGAATTTGAATGTTGGCCTGCGTTTCTAGGTTGGGGAAGTTCTCCTGGATGATATCCTGAAGAGTGTTCTCCAATTTGGTTCCATTTTCCCCCTCACTTTCAGGCACCCCAATCAGACGTTGGTCTTTTCACATAATCCCATATTTCTTGGAGGCTTTGTTCATTTCTTTTTACTCTTTTTTCTCTACATTTCTCTTCTCACTTCATTTCATTCATTTGATCTTCAATCAATGATAATCTTTCTTCCAGTTGATTGAGTCAGTTACTGAAGCTTGTGCATTTGCCACGTAGTTCTCGTGTCATGGTTTTCATCTCTATCAGTTCTTTTAAGATCTTCTCTGCATTGATTATTCTAGTTATCCATTCATCCATTCTTTTTTCAAGGTTTTTAGTTTCTTTGAGCTGGTTACATAGTTCCTCCTTTAGCTCTGAGAAGTTTGATCGACTAAAGCCTTCTTCTCTCAGCTTGTCAGAGTCATTCTCCGTCCAGCTTTGTTCCGTTGCTGGAGATGAGCTGCGTTCCTTTGGAGGGGGAGATGCACTCTGATTTTTTGAATTTCCAGCTTTTCTGCACTGCTTTTTCCCCATCTTTGTGGTTTTATCTGCCTTTGGTCTTTGATGATGGTGACGTACTGATGGGGTTTTGGTGTGGGTGTCCTTTCTGTTTGTTAGTTTTCCTTCCAACAGTCAGGACCCTCACCTGCAGGTCTGTTGGAGTTTGCTTGAGGTCCACTTCAGACCCTGTTTGCCTGGGTATCAGCAGCAGAGGCTGCAGAAGATAGAATATTGCTGAACAGCGAGTGTTGCTGTCTGATTCTTGCTCTGGAAGCTTCATCTCAGGGTGTACCCAGCCATGTGAGGTGTGATGTGTCGGTCTGCACCTCAGTTGAAAATGCAGAAATCACCCATCTTCTGTGTCACTCACGCTGGGAGCTGGAGGCTGGAGCTGTTCCTATTCAGCCATCTTGGGTGCCACTCCCCTACTTTGAAAAGACATTAATTATTGGCTGGGTAGATTTTAATGATATTTGTATTTTACATATGAATATATAATTACTTATTTACTTATGATATATGCATAATGAAATAATTATGTAAGATAGAAGTAATCTGTTGTTGGAAAGATTGGTTTTTCTAAATCATTAAAAATAACATTATGATTGTCATATTTTCTAATACATCTTCATGCACATTTCTGGTTATTGTTTTCTTAGGTTCCTAGGAATGTAATTTCTGGGTTAAAGAATACAAAAGATTTAAGACTTATACACTAACTACTCTGTGAAATAATTTTAGCCATTGTTTCTAAACTTCTGTAGAATTTTTAAATTATCATCTTGTAAGTGAATAATGGATTATATAATGGTTTTGTGTTTTGTGGGCTTTGTGTCCTAAGATCATTTTCTCATTTTCCAAAAGGAAGGTGAATTTTAATACAAATTGCACTATTAAATGTTTAGAACTATTCTTTGAACAGCTTCCTCGTTTATTAATAGTATTCTAATTTTGTAATTTTTTTCAAGAGAATTAGTTTATTGATTACACATGATAATGGATGATACATAAGCTTCCGTCCCATCTATAATTTTATCTGGTACCATTATTCAATTTAGATATATTGCATAGGATGTGTCAACACTCATTTTTATAACCAATAATTCCATGATTTTGCTTGGGTAATCCGTTTTTATGGTGAACTTCAGGTCACAGCAGTAACTATCAGTTCAGCTACACAAAGGTTTCTGAAGACAATGGCTTCTCCATCTAAGCAGGTTGTATGTAAATTCCAAATAGAACCTAGCATCACCCTGAAGGAATTCTAACTTCACACTGTTGGGGAAATTTACCAAGATGGCTTCAGAGTAGACTAACTACACAGCACATTTTTTAAAAAGACACATTTATTCAGCATCACGATCAGACTATTACATTTAGCAATCAACAGCATGGGCGCACAAAAGAAATCTACAATAATACCCTTTGTTGGAATGCTTTACACTTTCCACAGAAGAGAAACTAAAGTGACCTGTTATAAAACTCGTCACAAATACAGTCCTTGAGTTTTTTGCCCATACACATGAGTATTTGTCTAAAGCATGTCTTCTTTGTAGCAGCTAGGCCCTGCCACCACTGTGCTTGACTGAGTTCACAAATCTGTTGTAACCTGTAGTTTCCCTGTCAACTTCTCTGGCTCTCCTCTCCTGTTAAGCTTTGTTTCCTGGCAGTAATTAAAATCTTCTGCCACTGTTGTAGCTACTGCCGCTACTGGAACCACCGTAGTCACCTTGGTGTCATGGTTTAGCAAAGTATTGGCCTCCTCCACCATAGGAGCCAGAGTTTCTGCCTCCAAAGTTTCCTACCTTCATGGTTCCAAAATTTGAAGATTGATTGTTGTAATTGCCAAAATCATTGTAGCTTTCACCACCTCCAAAATTGCTTCCACTACCACCACCAAAGCCACCTCCGCCTCCATTGTTACAGCTGTCATAGCTGCTACTCCTGCCATAACCACTGCCCTGGTTTCCATAATGCTGTCCACCACTTTCATAGCCCCTGCTTCCTCCAGAGTAACCAGGGCCACCTCCTCCATAACCACCATCATTACCAAATCCATTATAGCCATCCCCACTGCCACCATACCCACCAGCACCACAGCTGCCACGAAAGCCACCATGACCACTGAAGTTTCCTCCACTACCAAAGTTGTCATTCCCACTGAAACTTATCTCTACGACCACCACCAAAGTTTCCAGGACCACTTTGTCTTCTTCGGCTGGATGAAGCACTAGCCATCTCTTGCTTTGACAGGGCCTTCCTAACTTCACAGTTGTAGCCATTCACAGTATGGTGTTTCTGAATGACAGTCTTATCCACAAAGTCATGGTCATCAAAGGTTACAAAGGCAAAGCCCCTTTTCTTCAATTTTTCCATCATGTTGAAAATAATCTCTTAGGTGATGTTCTTCCGTGTCTTCTTTAATGCCACCAACAAATATCTTTTTCACAGTTAAGTGGGCACCTGGTCTTTGATTATCTTCTCTTGAGACACCTCTCTGGTTCCACAACTCTTCCATCCACCTTGTGTGGCCTTGCATTCGTGGCTGCATCCACCTCCTCCACAGTGGCATCTGAGACAAACCCAAAGCCCTGGAATTCTCAGTATTTGGATCTCTCATTACCACACAGTCTGTGAGCGTTCCCCATTGCTCAAAATGGCTCCTTGGGCTCTCATCGGTTGTTCCAAAGCTCATCTCTCCAGTAAGAGCTTCCTCAGCTGTTCAGGCCCTTTTGGAGACTCTGACTTAGACATGATGGCAGGGGGAAGAGAGACTTTAACGATGCTCCCTCAGTGGCGTCCACTGGCAGAAAGGCTGATTTTGTAATATTTTTAAATGTTAGTCAAGGTTTATATTCTCAAATGGTTCTTCAGTCTTTGATACAGAAACAACCTTCTGTGTTGTTTTTGATATTTACCTCTGTCTCTGAATTGTATGTTTGCATTACTACTTCACGATTCACTGCCACCACCACTAATATTAGCATTATTTATTGACTTTCCACTCTGAAATATGCAGATTTCACTGTGTTTACTCCCTTTCCCTCCATTACATATGTGTTCTCTTTCCCTCCTTCCATATTCCTATATGGTTATATTGCAAGTCTGATTGGATCAATATCCAGTGTTTATATTATAATAACTGTAAAAACCCAATACACAGCTGAGTCAGATAGTAAACTCTGGTAATAAACCTTTCTTTTCCTGTACAACTTTTATTTTTTCTCGAGTGAATGATTTTCTTGTTTCGTTTATTTAGTAGTCTCTGTACTTACCACAAATTCAGCACTACACTCATTGCCAGTTTTCTAATCTCTTAACCAGATGTTCAGACCTATGAAGTATTTTGTCAGTTTCTTCCTCAAGCCTTCTGACTTGATCTAATCTGAGCCAGGTTCTCGCTACGCCTATTATAAGGCTAACATTCGAGCATGTCCTCATAATACTGGGGTTTCCTTTACCTTCTTTCTGTGTTGAGAGTCCTTGTTGCCTGGATCCAGTGTTTTCCTTTGTTTACTCTTATTTTTGTGAAGCACATTCTCCAAGAGATTTCTAAGAAAGAACCCATGGGAGTAAATTTTTGAAGACTGTGCATACCCGAAAATGTCTCCAGTCTTTCCTCACATTTGATTGATTCTGTAACTGGTCATAGAATTCTGTTTTGGGATTGATTTTCCTTCTGGATGTTGATAGTATTGCTTCATTGCCTTGTAGCTTGGTGTACTGTTGAAAAGTCCAAAGCCATTCTGATTCCTGACTAAGTGTAGTATGTGATGACTTTCTCCCTCTCTCCATTTCTTATTTGGAAGTGTATGGAATGTTCCTTTTGCCCCGAGAATTGTGACTCTTAGGTGTATCTTGGGTGTGTATGTTTTTATCCACTGTGCTGGAACAGGAATAATATTCAGTTTTGAAATTTGAGCTGTGGGAAGTTTACTTGAATTATTTCATTGGTGTACCTCCCCTCTGGCTTTGCTTTTAGAATTTCTATTATTCTGTAAATTCTTCTTGATTTCTGTTGTTTAAATGTTCCTTAACTTTTAACTTGTCTCCTAATTTTGATCTAATTCATTTTGTTCTTTCTAGAGTTTCTCAGTTTTGCTTCCAATCTTGTTTTATGTCATTTTTAATTTTTAAAAGCTAATTTTTTGTTCCTTAAATGTTCTTTTTATTTAAATCTATAATACCCCATCATTAATGTAATGTATTCTCTAATCTCCCTAAGAATATTGATAGCTTTTGTTTGTTTTCATTTTCTTCTCCCATGCATAGTCTATTTTCCTCACTGTTTGTTTTGGTCTCTAACTTTCATTTTAGAAATGTTCCTCAGATTTCTTGTAATCTGTGTTATTATGCTAATATTTAAGAACAGGGAGCCTAAGAATTTGATTGTAAGCACTAGGTATGTGGATGGAGCTTTTTGACCCTGAGTTTTACTATAGGAGAATCTGAAGAAAAAATAAACTATTTATTTTTTTCTCTATGCTTGTACACCACTCACCTCAACACTTGTGACACCAGATGTTTGAGGTTTTTCCCACACACCAAGCAATTCTCCAGCAGACACCAACTGTCTGTCTTACTATTCAATTCAATTCTGATACCACAGGTTAAAGGCTCAGTCCCACAAGACTGCCACCACTTCAGATGTCAACCACAAGCAGTAAGTTGTTACCTATACTTCTGACTAACTGGCCATAAATCAGGCATTCCAATGACCTTTTCCGTGGGTTCCATTAATTTGCTCAAGCAGCTCACAGACTCTGGGAAAAACTTTACTTACATTTACTGGTTTGTTCGTAAAGGATATAGTTTAGGATACAGAAGAACAACCAGCTGCAGAGATACAGAGGGCAATGTATGTAGGAGGGCAGCATGGAGCTTCCAAGCTGTCTCTCAGTGCAGCATCCTCCAGGCAACTGCATGTGATCAGCGATCTGGAAGCTCTCTGAACCCTGTCCTTTCGGGTTTTCATGGAGGCTTCATTATGTAGGTGTGATTGATTATGTCGTTGGCCATTGGTGAGCAACTAAACTTTGAGCACTTTTCCATTTCCAGGTAGCTAGGGCATAGGGCTGTAAGTTCCAACCATCTAATCACAAGTTGGTTTCCCTGGCAACCGTTGCCCATCCCGAGGCTATCCGGGAGCCCACCAAGGGTCACCTCTTTAGAACAAAAGATGTTTCTATCACTCAGGAAATTACAAAGGTCTTAGGAGCTCTGTCTCCGGAACTGGGGTCAAAGACCAAATATTAGAACAAAAGATTCTCCTGGCACTCTATCTACAAGAGTATTAGGAACTCCATCTTGGGAACCAGGGGCAGAGAACAGATATTTATTTCTTACTATTTCACAGTATCACAAAAAGTATAGCAAGACTACTTAATCTGAGTTGTTCATATTCCAAAGCAAAGGATTCTCCATTCTCCTGTCTTGAAGGTGATAGCATGCTCTAATTTGCTTTTTTCTAGGAGTTGATTGGGAAAAATAGCTAGAGGTCTCAGAATCGTGTGTGTGTGTGTGTGTGCACGTATGTGTAATATGTATAATATAATATATATATATATAATTTGATTCCATCTATTTTTATTATATACCTCTGTCCTTAACTATGTCTCATTTCTCCCAGGCCAGTTCCTCTGTTTATCTGCTGCAGGGAATAAACCTCCAGCATTCTGCCAGGGTTGAAGAGAAGCAGTAGCCTAGAGAGGGACCTAAGAATCTGACTGCTTGTTAATTAGTGCCCTTTTTCTTTCCCTCTCACTTCCAGAGGTACCTGGTGTCACTAGCTCCTTACCCTTTTGATTATTCTATTGTGTAAATCAGATTGGTCCTCAGCATTCCCCATTGTTGGCCACAGGCTCAGTGTTCTTGGTCCTGATAAACTGGTTAATGCTGTCACCTCCTCTCCTGTGTTCTCCATTTCTGTGGGTTTGTGCCATTTTATGAAATATTTTCCAGTAACATTTTAAAAGGGAGTGAGAGTAGATGCATAGATTCAATCTACCATCTTTACCAGTAGCAGTTTTTCTTTGAGATTTCTTATAATCATCTAAGTCATGTGCTAGATGGAAGAGCAAAATTATATTTATATTTTTAAAAATTATGAGTATGTAGGTTTAGTTGCTTTTTCTAAGCCAACTCTCAAAAAATCGGGAAATCTGGCCTCCAGCCTTGAGTCAAAGATAAACAGAAATGTATTGACTATACTTAAGAAGCATACCACTCTGCTGGGTGCTGCAAGAGCTAAACCGGGATAAATGCAACTTAGATTTCAGGCTTAAAGCTTGTTAGGGCATGTATTCATTTTTAACTCAAGAAAGGCACATATTTTAAAATACAGACTTCCTTTCCTAAATGATTCCCCACCTCATAAAAGATTAGATCCAGTTATTGTTAACTCACACATTTTCTTCTCACTCTTCCGTAGCAGTTAACTGGTCTTCCTTATAGGCTTGACAAAAGCACAGTTTGCAATCCCCAGCTACCTATTACTTAAAAACGAAAGGGAAAGCAAAGTTCACAAAAATTGACTTGATGTTGTGGGTGAGAAAGACAGAATTGTAAGACTTGTTCCCTGTAGTGGTGACTTTATGGGAAAAAATGCCTTTAACTGACCTTGGAAGTCAAAAGGGTTTAGAACATCTTTGAAAGAAGATTTTGAATTTTGAACATAACCAAGTTGGAAGGATATATAGAACTTTATGATTGAGACATACAATGGCTATTATAAGTAAAAATTATAAGGGATATTAAAATGTACTTTAAGAGAGTAAAAATCATGTATCACAGAATTTCAAGGAAAAAAGTTACATGTTGTGAGAGAATTCAGAGTAACTTCAGAGATAAATTGGTAGCCCTAATGAGCTTGAAGGATAGGTAGGATTTTTGACTGGCTGGATTGTTGTAGGTTAGAGAACAGTTTGTACCAACACATGAGGAAGGAGAAACACAATGTATTTTCAGAAGTTAGTCTCATTTATTTGGAATATACTTTGAGTATTGAAGGGCAAATGGGCCTACGGCATATTCGACATTAAAGCCCAAGACTAACTAACTCTGCTGCCCCTTCTGTTAGGTTGAACGGGGCTCGGTTAGTTTCTGCTAGCTTGGAGATAAATCGTGTTTTGGCTAGAGGTCATGCTGGTAGGAACAGCCAGAGGAATTCTTGCGTTGTGATAAGTATATATAAATTGATGAAGCTGACAAAAGAATTTGAAGCCATATTGTGAGAGATTTTGAATACTGGGGGAGGATGTAAACAATGAGGAGTAACTGAAGGTTTTAAAGGAAGACAGTGGGATTCTCAAAGGTGTGTTTTAAGTAGTGTAACTGGCAGTGGTGTCTATTGATTGTAGTATTTAACAAAAAGAGGTGCAGGTCCTCGGCAGTTAGTGGCTCTTCCAATATGACCCTCACATTTATCTGAATGCATGTTGTAGATGAGCTGTTAGTTGATAATGTCATGTGGTACTGATAGAATTGAATAAATGTGTAAGAACTTCTATACCGAGTTCTATGCTAGCTGCTACATGTAAGGACTTCTGTGTCTAGTTCTATGTTAACTGCTATAAGAACTACAAAATAAATCAAAGACTTGGCATTTTCCATGGAATGTAGACTATAGAAAGTGAGGGAGGGAAATCCCTAAAAAATTTAACTAGGTAGAGTCACTTGGGAGCTAAAAGATGGAAGATGCCCACATGACCTCGAGTAACTGATGAAAGGGTTAGGACTGATTTGAAAGATGGGTGAAATCTACATGGGTGGTGGCAACAAAGTGAATCAATATGAATGAAGACTCTCTGGCAAGAAGGCGTTCAAGAACAGCAAAGAAATTTGGTCTAAATGAAACTAAGAGCTGGTGTTGGTAGATCAGTAAGAATAGGTTAGGTTGGAATGTAAGGCCCATTCGTGAAAAGCCTTGAGAGATGGGCCAAGTGATTTGGGGTAAGAAATAAATTTTAGAAGTCTCTCCAGCTGAAATTTATATTATTGAAAGAAATCTCAGGAGATTTAATCTGGCAGCAGTATTCATGGATTAGGAGTAGAAGATGGAAATGAAAAGGAGTGTAAGATGCTGTTATGGGAAACAGGTGTGAGGGCTCGTAGTCTGTAACCACTGACAGTAGGAATGGAGAGATGGAACAAAGCTGAAAGAAAGATTTTTATGGAAGATTGAAAAATAAATTAGCACCAAATTGCCAGGAGCTAGAAAAGAAAAAATTGAAGATTAGTCCACACATAATGATTGGGAAAACTGGAAACGTTTATTTGCTTCCAGTTTATATGCAGAGGAGAACAGGGTTGAGAAAGAACATGATAAGCTTGATCTTACATATATTTAATTTTAGATTATATAAACCAAAGGCATATGTTTTTTAACCTATGAGACTGCAGCACAATTGACATGTTCAGGCTAAAGACTAAGGTTTGTTATCTATCAGAATATTATGAAGAGTCAAACATGACTTTAAATTCTGGTTTTGTTTGGTTCTAAGCTGATAACTTTTGCAAATCAAACTAGTTTTTACCTCTGGAAAAGAGTAAAAAATGAAATTAGCAGCCCCTTTATTGAGTGTATGTTATGTGCTGGATGGCACTTTCGTTATTCCGTTCATGGGATTTGGTTCCTGAAAACACTGAGATAGGTACTATTGTCATCTCCATTTTACAGATCACAAGTTCAAGCCTCAGAGCCACAGAGAAAGCACTTACGTAACCTAAGATCATGTAGCTAGAAAGTGACAGCCAGGATTTGAATGAACGAAGAACTGTCTCTCTCCAAAGCCAGTGCTTTTAACCGATTATGCAATGCTGCTTTCACTGTGCCTCACTACAACATGCCCTTTGCCCACTTAGAATTAAGTTGTGTTTTTATTAAGTGCTTACTAAGTGCTGTACATTGTGCTAAGTGCTTTTTATGCATTAATTTGTTTAATCATCTATGAGATCAGTACTATTATTTACGATGAGGAATCACTTATGGGGTGAATATTTCCATTGCCCAGCTGGGAAGTAGCAAAACTGGAATTTATGGTTAAGTTTATCTGATTTCAAGCCTGTGATCTTTTTTTATTTTTTAAAGTCATTTTGAGTATTAAATAAGATGATAATATCATTATCTTAACCTTAAGGCATAAACCAAATAGTCTTTAATTAGTAGTGATAGTATTAGCAGCAGCAGAATAGCATAAAGGTGATTGTTGAAGCCATGGAGTGAATGGTGCTGTTATAGGGAATTCATTAAGAGAGAAGAACATATTCTAGAGAAAACGGTGAGGGATATTTATAACTTAGGAACAGCAGGAGGGAAATGAGTCAGAGAGGCATAACAATAACTTAGAAAATATAGTAATGTGGAAGCCTGAGGAAGATAATCTAAAAGATTTGAGACGTAAGTGGTATTATATGCCACATAAATTGGAAAAGGATAAGGCCATTGGACTCTCCCAGAAAACTACTACTCATACTGAGTTCTCTGTATCAGTAAACAGAACTACCATCTATCCACTTTCCAAATGCAGAAAGCTGGGAATTTTCCTAAATTTCTTTTTTAACTTTCCTCAATCCTCCCTTCAATTAATCGTTAATTTTGATGGAATTCAGGACACACTACCCCAAAATATGCCACCTTGACATTCAGGAAAACAGCAGAAGCAGGAAGGTCACTTTCTGACCTCCCTCCATTCATTGTATGGCCCTGAAGTGGGCCATAAAAGAATCCTTTGACTTTCCCCTAAAGTCTTAAGACCTTCATTCTGGAGCCATCGTCTCTATGCCCAGAGGAAAGGAATGTCACACAGCGATACAGAAAAAAATCTGAACAAATTGACCTTGCTGAGTTCCACCCCAGTTTATTACCATTAGATCATTTCTTGTTTCTTTGGATCTTCATTCCATTATGAAGTCTTCCCATGTCACATGAAACTTATTAAATAAATTTGTATGCTTTTCTGCTTTTCTCTTCTAATTCATCTTTTGTCATAAAGTCCTCAACCATGAATGCTGTGATGCAGGAGGAAGAGATACTACATTGACTCTCCTATAGTTTCAGCCTCCGAAGAAAATCTCTCAAAATATCTACTCTCTCCTTTCCATCCCCACTGCTGCTTGCCAGCTTGGGAAACCTCCACCTCCTGCTTAGATTCCTCCAGCAACTGCTCAGTTCTTTTTGCTTCTAGACTTACATCTGGGCCCATTCTCCATCATTCATCCAAAATGATGTTTCTAAAATACAGATGCAGTCAGGTCAGTTTTTTGCTTAAAACCTCTCCAAGGGTTGTCTCTGACCTTAGGATAATGACTTAGCATGGCTTATGAAGCCGTGTTAAGACCTGTCCTCTGTCTAGCCTTTCAGCCTTGTCTCACTGCCATTACTCATCCAGTTGTGCTCAGCTATGCCAAACTCGTTTAAATTTCTAGTACCTATCATGTGCTCTGGGATTTAACACGTACAGTTTCTTCTGGAATATTCATTCATTCTCTCTTGCCTTCTCTCTTCCCCCTTCCATCTTTCAGGGTTAACTTAATCCTTTAGAACTCAGCTTAAGTTTTATTTACTTTGAGAAGCCTTTTAAGTTCCTTTTAGTTAGGTACCCTGCTTTATACTACCACAGCATTTCATGCACCTGCCAAAATAATCACTACCCTATATTGTAATTGCTCATTTAACTTTCTGTCTGTACAAGACGATAAGCTATTTTATGCAGGATACATGGCTGCTCCTGTTTTTATCCCTAGTACCTAAAACACTACTAAACCTGTAGTAGATATTCAATAAATATATCCTTAATAAGTGTTATGAATGAATTATCTTCTGTGTTGAGAATACCATTTATAAAATGAAATTGTGATTTTTGTAAACCTCATTGTTTCCTCTTAGTGGGGGTGGAGGTGAAGAAGTATGAGTTTGGCTTTTTTTTTCCATTTTAAAATGACTAACAGATAAATGAGACTGATTTAAAAGAAGAGAAAGTTTGATTTCATAAGAAATTCAACAGTTGTGATTATTGCAGTGTTAGGGAAATCATGATGCTCTTAGCCATTCAGTTCAATAATGAGCAGTTTTCCATTGGAAGTATTATGAATACGAATATTTATCTATATAAATAAGTGTGCCAGAAAAAAAATAGATTCATGTAAGTAATTTCTTTTTAATTTACTTGGAATTCATTTTTAAAATGCTGAGACTTCAAGGCATTCTTACAAACCATGAAATCACCCAAGTTAGCCACATCTGTTCAAATGTTTTCAAAACTTACCCTAACGTTAAATGGCAACCCAATTTTCACCTTCTCTAAAAGAGAACACAGCACAATTTAGATATATGTGAAACAATAAACATACTTTTATACAAATGAAAATTATAAAATAAGTTTTTAAAGAAATTGTGTTTCCTTTTTATTATTATTATTATTATGCTTTAAGTTCTGGGATACATGTGCAGAATGTGCAGGTTTATTACATAGGTATACACGTGCCATGGTGGTTTGCTGCAACCATCCCCGTTATCTACATTAGGTATTTCTCCTAATGCTATCCCTCCCCTAGACCCCGACCCCCCGACAGGCCCTCGTGTGTGATGTTCCCCTCCCTGTATCCATGTGTTCTCATTGTTCAACTCCCACTTACGAGTGAGAACATGCAGTGTTTGTTTTTCTGTTCCTGTGTTAGTTTGCTGAGAATGATGGTTTCCAACTTCATCCACGTCCCTGCAAAGGCCTTGAACTCATCCTTTTTTTATGGCTGCATAGTACTCCATGCTATATATGTGCCACATTTTCTTTATCCAGTCTATTATTGATGGACGTTTGGGTTGGTTCCAAGTCTTTGCTATTGTGAACGTGCTGCAGTAAACATACGTGTACATGTGTCTTTATAGTAGAATGATTTACAGTCCTTTGGGTATATACCCAGTAATAGGATTGCCGGGTCAAACGGTATTTCTAGTTCTAGATCCTTGAGGATCACCACACTGTCTTCCACAATGGTTGAACTAATTTATACTCCCACCAACAGTATAAAAGCATTCCTAATTCTCCACATCCTCTGCAGCATCTCTTGTTTCCTGACTTTTTAATGATCGCCAATCTAACTGACGTGAGATGGTATCTCATTGTGGTTTTGATTGGCATTTCTCTAATGACCAGTGATGATGAGCTTTTTTTCATATGTTTCTTGGCCACATAAATGTCTTCTTTTGAGAAGTGTCTGTTCATATCCTTCACCTTTTTGATGGGGTTTTTTTTTCTTGTAAATTTGTTTAAGTTCCTTGTAGATTCTGGATATTAGCCCTTTGTCAGATGGACAGATTGCAAAAATTTTCTCCCATTCTGTAGGTTGCCTGTTCACTCTGATGATAGTTTCTTTTGCTGCACAGAAGCTCTCTAGTTTAATTAGATCGCATTTGTAGCTGTTCCTTCTGTTCATCCCTGCAGGTATAGGGGTGGTAACAGCTATGCCAGTGGTTCTCAATGAGGGGTGATTTTTTATTTTTACTTTTATTTTTTTGAGAAGGAGTTTCACTCTTGACCCTCAGGCTGGAGTGCAATGGTGTGATCTTGGCTCACTGCAACCTCCGCCTCCTAAGTTCAAGCGATTCTCCAGCCTCAGCCTCCTGAGTAGCTGGAATTTTTTTTTTTCCACCAATGACACCTGGCAATGTCTGCAGACATTTTTGATTGTCATGACTTTGAAGGCTATTAGCATCTAGTTCCTGGCCTCGGCCTTAAAGTTCTCTATGCTTTTCTTAATGAACTTATCAAATGTCATAGCTTTAAATACATCCATGTAACAATAACTTAAACAATAGGTGGCATGAAAACTATGTATTTCTCAATGTAGTTTATTATTTTATGTACTTAAATTATGAAAAGAATCATGAAAATTCATTGAGAAATTAAACTTTTCAAAAATCTGTTAGTGACTTATTATTTTTCATTACAGTGATACTGATAGAGAAACTTACCAAAGAGAATGGCAAAAATTGCATTTTGAATGATTAAGTGCAGGATACAATAATCCGAATTTTGAGTCGAAGCCAGAGACAGACCTGAGATAGATTAGGAATAAAGTTGCTGTTTTCCATGAACAGTGTGAATATTAGTAACATTAACTTTTAGAAAGCTAAATAGAAAGGTTGTACACCATAAATAAGTCTCTGGAATGTGCACATCTGGATGCTTCACGTACCTAAACTGACCTTTCTGTCACATGCATACATCATACTTTTGTGCTACAAAGATTCTGCTTTTTAATAAGGTGCTGTGTCTTAGCAGATTCATTAAAGAAAGTGGCTGGCATAGGCTTTACTTCTTGAGGAGGTTCTCTCAAGACATCAAAGGGCCTTCAAGCTGGCTAAAAGTAATCCAACAAAGATGGATTTTTCTCTGAGTACTTATGTCTGTTAGAGCTTGAAGCTAGTGGAGTTTAGAGAGGCCACAAAAGATATTGTAAGGATTTAGTCATACTATTTCTTGGTTCCTCAGCTATAGAAACCACTGGGTTCTTTATCCCGATTTCTTGACTTGGAACCTATGTGTCAATACTGGTGAATCAGTAATAGAAAGGGAGAAGAGATTGTGCATTTTCATTTTTAGAGGCAATGTCGCTGTTGCATCATTAGTGTGTGATGTTAAAATATAGAGTACAGTATATTTGGTAAGCTTCAAGAGACCAAGGAGATTGTCTCATTATCTTGTTTACTTTTGCAGCTTCATCATCTAGCAAGGCCTGGCTAATAATTATTGTTCAAAAAGTGTTTGTCGAAGAGCTGACTGAACAAATGAATGTGATAGAAATATTTTATGTGAATTGAAAATATCACTGGGTACATCCAGATTTTAATAAGTCACCTCTTGGATATATGAGTATTTTATAATGGTAATATTTTGGTTTAACATAGCAGCTTACATTATTGTACTAGGGACTAAGAGAACCACTTCTATGGGATAATAACCATACTAAATTTGGTTTAAAAATCTAGTTATTCTTTGGTGGTAGATTACAGAAATTATGTAGAACTTCAGTGAAACATTTTCTAATGAAAGAATGCTAATTAATAAATGATAAGGTATACTCCCCACATAAAGAGAGTGGTCATAAGTTATTAAGATGCGACTGGAAGGTTCATTTGGTGGAAGGTTGTTAGAAAGGGTCGTTAGCACAGAGTAGAAAGGAGAGTGCTCCCCAGCACTGATGCCAGACGTATGCCAAACAGATAGGAGATTTTTTGACTCTCAATATCAAGACCATTTAAATAGTATGGCTTATATTTAATGTAAATCATAGGTTTTTTTTGTTTTGCTGCTTGGTTTTTGTTTGTTTGTTTGTTTTAATTTCAGGTTTGATTAGACAAATTTGTAAGTTACTCAGCCTTTCTTGGAGTGGGACCTTCTTAAGGCTTGTCTGCAGCTTTGGAATTTTACTAGTTCTCAGTGCCCTCGGAACTTTCCTAATAATAACTGCAAGCATAATAAACCTTTATGTGACTTCTTTTTGTTCATGGGCCTAAGGAAGGGCCTTATATTGCTTTTTCTGTATTCTTGAGACATTCTCTAAAAACAATGTTTTTATTCCTTCCACTTAAAGGCAAAGAGTTGGGGGAGCCCAATTTGGCGGCATACATTTTTGTTTACTACTTTGTGACTGAATCTAGCTTTGAATCTAAAGCTAGTGTCATTCCCCAAATTTGCAATAATCTTAATGTTATTTTTTTGTAAGAGTTTTGGCATTCTTAGAGATCCTATGCTTTATAACATTTTTGAAATGACTTTAAACATGTTTTACGCAGAAATATAATTAATTTTCCTTACCTTGCAAACTATTTTGGAATTAAAGTTTTTTGTATGGATTTTTTAGGACCAAATAAGATAGCATTTATGCTGTCTAATTTCAAACTTCTTTCTTGTTTTTTGTGTTTCCCTATTTTCAGCTTTCTAAGAAGTATGGAGTACATGTTTGTGGAGAAGGTGGAGAGTATGAAACTTTCACTTTGGATTGCCCTCTATTTAAGAAGAAAATAATTGTGTAAGATATCATTTCAGCATTTTCTTTTTTTTCCCATAAATTTAAGTGATGGAAGCAACTTAACATTAAGCTTGAGGCAACTTTTGTTGGGAAAAATAGAACATGTCCTCTCAGTTCACAAACACTCAATTTGTTTAATACCAGTGAAGTCGTCTGAATACCTAAATCAATACCTGACAAGACGAGGCCTTCATAGAAGACTATAAACTTTTTAGACATTGCACTTTCGTTTACTTGCTGATTATGGCCTGCAGTAAAACTGGTACCTACACACTGACACTTTTATCCTTTCATGAAGTGTGAATTGCCTGTATTATTTATCTTTCATTACAGCTACATTTGATAAACTGCCACATCAGTAGCCTGTGGGTTCCATTAACTCCATCCTCTTTTTTCTTTTTCTTGGCTTTAACAACTTAGAATGGTAATGCTAAACGTTTCTCTTCAGTTATTTGGGGTTATTTTTACAAATAAACTTTGTTTTTAAATGAATTTAGTTGATGGTGAGTAGTATGATTTCTTTGCCATAAATTGTTAAAATTAGTGTAGTGAAAAACAGAAACTTTCTTCAGTTTGTTACCTTATTATCCATGCTCTAATTTATGTTGCTCTTTTTATGTGCTAAGAGAACACTTTATCTGCTTTTCTTAAGCCTGTATGCATCGTGGAAAAGATTGTCAGAGTTAGGCTTGATTGAATGGAAGGCTTCAATATTTCTAACACTAAGACTTCACCTCTTTGTACATATTAATAATGACGGAAGACGTGATCTAAGAAAATTAAGACAACAACTCTAGGTGGATTTTCTTAAAAAATGCATTTATTTTGTGTAATATGACAAGACATTTTCCTTACCATATGCAGTATTCATGCACTCTTGCTTCTTTCATATTATTCTAATTTCTTTTCATTAATAATCACCATAATCATTATTTATTTGACAAATATTCGTCAAGTACCTATTACCTCCAAAGTGTTTTCCTGGGCACCACTGATGTTGAAATAGTTTCTGCCTTCAAAGGGGTGGAAAAAGACATCTGTGTGTAATTATAATACAAGGTGGTAAAAAATAAGTCATAAGTTTATTCATGGGAGAGTACGTATTTTTTTTGCCCATGATGATCACAAAACAATTAATGAATCAACTATTGATAAGTTATTACTTCTATGAAATAATACTGTTACATTATTCAAGAAAAACATTTGCACGCTAGGGTGAAATTATAGTAGAAAATTTGGGATATATTTACTTATTAATATGGGACTAACCAAATTAGAAACAAAAAAGCACAGCAATAAGAGGAAAACATGCCGAAGAATAATAATTTCTCCATTTGCCAGACAAATTGAGGCCCCAGAGCACCTGGAAGTCTTTATGGGCAACGTGGAATTACAAGACATGTACTGCTTTACTGTACATAACCAGAAGATCTGTTTATCATAGTACTTTAGACCTAGAATATGAATCCTTTTCAACCTCCTCATTTTGTAGACAAGGAAACCGAAGCCTGATAGAGACAGTGGCATGAAGGGAATTACTCATGCTATTAAAGAGAAGTTGTCAGGGAAGATGGTTAGAACCCTCTAGTGCTAAAATGAGCTGTTCACTGCAAAGCATGAGTAGAACTCTGCAAGTTGCTGCCTTGCTCTGTAGGAATTCTTCCTGTAACCCAGGAGATGGACAGGCAAATCAACAATAAGTGATAGGTGCTACCCTGCAGGTGTGTACCTTGTAAACACAAAGGAGACCCTGTCTTTTCATTCTTACTCATTTGTGAGTTAATCACCAATCTCATTCTGATACTTACGCATATTCTTTGCTTATTTTTTTCTTCGTAAGCTATGCCTCACTTCAGCTTCATACTTTTCTTTTGTGATACCTTTTCTCTAGATTGCCTTCTCATTTCTTACCACTTTGCTAAATCCTTTCATTTTTATATGCTTTGGCTGCCATTGCCTCCAGTGCTTGTTCCCATACTTGTCAGAGCATACATTAGGCTATATGCTAAATATTGTTGGGCTAATTTGTAATTTGTTGTTGTTTATTTTTGTGTATATATGCTGTTTCACATACTTATATATATTCCTTTCTTAGGTTATAACTTGAAGTTATAGGTTGGGAAATATCCTCAATTGGCAGAAAAACAATATCACTTAATGTAAACAAAATCTCCCCTCCTCTTTAAAATTGAAATGTCCAAAGCATACCTGCCTGATACACAATAAATGCAAAGATGTGAGTGAACGTGTTTTGTGCATTCTAAAACTGTATGTAAATGAAAGTTATATTATTTAGATATAATCTTCCATATAATACAATTAAAAGATGAGCTTGGTTCCTATAACTGTGTTTTAACAATTGAATATTAATAATTTTGGATCCAATCACTTAGAATTCATTTTGGGGACAAATTTAATAACTTCTGTTACATTTGATGTAATAGTGGTCTGCCACAATTAGCATGCAGCTAATCATTTATTAGAAATCCCATTTCAAACGTCTGATTCAAATGACATTTTTTATAAAAAAAGAAGACTACCTCTAAGGTGAGAAAAAATAAATTTTTGCATGCAAATTTATTTGATTATAATTAGGTATCTGTTTTTGGTGGGGAATGGCCAGGTGGCCCAATGTGATCATGAGGATGCTTAGAAGAAAGAGGCAGGAGGATCCGAGTCAGAAAAGGGGATGTAACAACAAAAGTAGACTAGAGTGACGTGGAGCCATGAGCCAAGAAATGTGGGAAGCTTCTAAAAGCTAGAAAAAGCAAGGAACAGATTCTCCTTTAAAGTCCCAAGAGAGAATGCAGTTGTACCAACACCTCAGGGTTTTGTTTGTTTTTAAATTTTACTTTTAAGTTCTGGGGTACATGTGCAGAACGTGCAGATTTGTTACATAGGTATACACATGCTGTGGTGGTTTGCTGCAACCATCAACCCGTCACCTACATTAGGTGTTTCTCCTAATGTTACCCTTCCCCTAGTCTCCCACCCCCAACAGGCGCCCGTGTGTGATGTTCCCCTCCCTGTGTCCATGTGTTCTCATTGTTCAACTCCCACTTATGAGTGAGAACATGCAGTATTTGGTTTTCTGTTTTTGTGATAGTTTTCTGAGAATGATGGCTTCCAGCTTCATCCACGTCCCTGAAAGGACATGAACTCATCCTTCTTTCTAGCTGCATGGTATTTCATGGTGTATATGTGCCACATTTTCTTTATCCAGTCTGTTGTTCATGGACATTTGGGTTGGTTCCAAGTCTTTGCTATTGTGAATAGTGCTGCAGTAAACATACGTGTGCATGTGTCTTTATAGTAGAATGATTTATAATCGTTTGGATATATACCTAGTAATGGGATGGCTGGGTCAAATCATATTTCTAGTTCTAGATCCTTGAGGAATTGCCACACTGTCTTCCACAATGGTTGGACTAATTTATACTCCCACCAACAGTGTAAAAGTGTTCCTATTTCTCCACATCCTCTCCAGCACCTGTTGTTTCCCGACTTTTCAATGATCGCCAATCTAACTGACGTGAGATGGTATCTCATTGTGGTTTTGATTGGCATTTCTCACCAGTGATGATGAGCATTTTTTCATATGTCTGTTGACTGCATAAATGTCTTCTCTTGAGAAGTGTCTGTTTACATCCTTTGCCCACTTTTTGATGGGGTTATTTTTTTCTTGTGAATTTGTTTAAGTTCTTTGTAGATTCCATGATTGAAACTGTTTTCTATAATGAAATAATTTAGAGCCATCAGTTTGGTTCTATAAGTTTATTATGCCAGGTTCAGTGGCTCACGCTTGTAATCGCAACCCTTTGGGCAGGGCAAGAAGATCACTTGAGGCCAGGAGTTTGAGGCTGCAGTCGTCTATAATTGCACCACAGAACTCCAACCTGGGCAACATTGCAAGACCCTGTCTCTAAAAATATATATATAATGTGAATAACAATAATAAAAAATAGTAAATAAATTGAAGTTTATTATGAGATACTTCTTGCCCAAATTCCAATTAACATTTTAAAATGTTTTTAGGAAAGATTAGTATAACAGTCTTTGTCTGGAAATAATTTTTTATATTTTTACCTAGAACAGTTTACAATTCACTTTTTCTGTCCTATATGAAGTCATTCACCTCTAGATACAAATTTTGAGATGAGAAAATGAGCTTTTTCCCTGAGAAGCCCTCCTGAGAAGAGTTATAGCCTAACTTTTAAAAGAAAAGGATAATTGTAGGTCCTCAAATTAGAAACCTGCTCTCTTATTACTTAGTTTACATATATATGTATATTAATAACTAAAGTCTTAAGGTTGTGTTAATGAAAGTAATCATTTTCTTCTCTCTGTTCGTGTATATGTTTTTATGTCAGTATTTGAGACAATTCTATAGTTCTATTTTATTCATCAATATCACTGTATTACTGCTGCAAAGTTGCCACATAAAGGGGATGGGTAGATGATGGATGGATGGATGGATGGACGGATGGAACGATGGATGGATGGATGGAAGAATAAGAATGAAAAAAGAAGAAAGGAAGAACCAAATCCTATGGTTAAAACACTTTATCCTCATTTTCATCTCCATCTACTCATATTTTCTGCCCCTCAAGGCATAACTCAGTACAGAACACAGTAATGCAGTGTTTCAAAATGAGGATAAAACAAGTACTTTATCTTATTTGCCTTCTTACATTGATTCTGTATCATCTGAGAATTTATTTACATTTATGAACTATTTTCCTTATATTTAAATTTTCAGTCCTACTAATCTTTATTTTTATTATGGTAGAGATTCATATAGTGTTATTGGCATATATATATGTGCATACATGAGTATGTTTATATATGCAATATGCATGTATGAGAAAGTGTGTACCGTCATGAGACACTTAATGTGGAAACATTCTGATAAATGCATTGTTAGGCAATTTTGTCATTTCACAAGCACCAGAGTGTACTTACACAAATATAGATGGTATAGCCTACTACACACCTAGGCTATATGCTCCTAGACTACAAACCTGGACACTATATTACTATACTGGAGACTGAATAACTGTAATACAGTGGTAAATATTTGTATATTTAAATGTATCTAAACATAGAAAAGGTATAGTAAAAATATCATATAAAAACATTTTTAAATGGTACACCTGTATAGGTCACTTAACATGAATGAGCTTACAGGACTGGAAGTTGCTCTGGGTGAGTCAGTGAGTAAGTGGTGAGTGACTTTGAAGACCTAGGACATTACTGTACACTACTGTAGACTTTAAAAGCACTGTACGCTTAGGCTACACTAAATTCCTTTTAAAAATAAAATTGTACTACAACATTATGACAGCTATGATGTCACTAGGTGATAGGAATTTTTCAGCTCCATTATAATCTTATAGCACCACCGTAATACCCAGTCGGCCTTTAACCAAAAATAGCATTATGTGGTGCATGACTATATTCACATGAAGATAGGTAGTTGAAAAATCATCGTGAGTTTCTGATAGTTTCACTAATTAGTGTGCAATTGTGAGGATAGTTAACAAAGTTTAACTGTACATTCATTTATTTAACAAATATCTAATGAATATTAGACAGTGTACTTTATACAGAGCTCCAGGTGGGGTAGAACAGGGACAGGCAGACAAAGATGAACAAAACTGGTTCCTCTCTCAGAAGAAAGGCACACAAACACATAATTATAATGTAGTGGATGTGTTATGAAAGGGCTATAAATGGGATACTAAAGCACATAAAGGAGAAAACTAGCACTATCTAAGGATGTCAGGGAAGGCTTCATGGAAATAACATTTGAGATGTCTGAGGATAAGTGTGAGTCTTTCAGGGATATCTGTATGCCTTTTAGTGAATACAGAAACCATATGTTTGAGCAAGAGAGGTAAACAGTGGTTCAGTCCCAGCCTAGCATAGTTGTCCTTTGAGAGGAGAAGTGGGGACAAAGACCATGGCTGAGTCTCAAGAGGGAATACCATTTTTTTTTGTTTTTGAGGTGAGAGGTAGGGCCCGACCCTACACCTCAGGAGGCTGGTATCAAGGAAGAGAGGCCCAAGTCAAACCCAGCTGCCCATTTAATGTTGTTAAGTAGGGGTGAGCCTAGTGTAGTAATGAAAGAGAACATGGGCCTGCTCTCAGCTGTGGAAAAGACCTAGCTATGTGACAGGTGGTAACTGCTGCACTGACTAATGGAGAAAGAAAAGGAGGACAGCCAGCTGGGAAGCATTTTTGCTGTGGCACAATTGTCTTAGTTTTCTGGATTAATCTGAGGATATTCTGACAGATTCTGCTTTCAGGATTCAGAGAAATCCATGAAGCAGAGACCAGAGTTCCTTGAAAATTGAGTATCATTGTGATACTATGTGAGAGAGAAGAGCAATAGTGAGTGGTATTATTCTGCTTGAAACTAAAAGCTGTTCATTTGAAATCTAGTCGCTCCTGGTTGACTCTTGCTTTGTATAAGTGAATGAAATGATGTTAGTCAATTAGAGATTATGAATTTAATAGAATTTATAAAAACCACAGTCTTCTTCATTTAGTGCTCAGAATGTCATATATTCTCTCTGGATAATAATACTGCTTCAGATCATTTAAGCTATTTGCTGTCATCCCTCAGTTTCTAGTGGGGATAACTGACGTGAGAAGGGAGGACCTAAAACCCTTTCTACTGAGATAGTATTAGTTCAGATTAATTATAGTTTTGGCACACCCCATTGTCGAGAATATCAAAACCAAGCTGCCTGAATTAGATATAGTTAAGGCTCAGGGTCAATGTCCAAGGCTAAGGTCTGGAACAGATATATTGACATTTAATTTAAGAGTAAGATTGTATAATAGGAATTGAGGTTTGATTCAAGAGCCAAGATAGGACCAGAGCAGGCAACTGTGGAGGAAATGGAAAAATGGTAAGACTAGGGCTAACAAACCAAGTTGGGGTCAAGCCAGAGAGGCAAGTAGTAGCAAGCAGGAGGGCCTCATCTGTACTTTCTCTTTCTGCTGCTCCTCCTCATCATACCTGGAGGCATCTTTGGTTGATGTAGACTGTGAAGGCAAAAGATATGTTTCCATCAGGATGCTGAATCTTTAATGATTCTATGTCTGTTATAAGTTGCTTTCCTTTTAATGTCATGGAAGTCTTTTTAATGTTATTTTTTCTAAGCATTAGAAAGATACGTATTTGATACTAAAGGTTCATGAATGATAATTGGGGTTTCTTATCATCAAACGTACTTTTTTCTTGATCTTTCAAGTGGAAAGTAAACATTTTGCTTATGATAGTTTAATAATTTGGAGCCAAATATTTTGAGATTTCTTCTATTGCCACCAAGTAACTTTACATGATACAAGTCGATTCAAAAATATTTTTACATTAGCAACAAAAAGTCAATGTCAGGATTTATTTTGCTGTACTATAATGATCAAAATGCTAACTATTAATATAAACAATAGAAGTACTTCCCAAGGCATTACAGTGATATGAGGAATTTCTATTTTTAAATTTTCAGTTGAAATTCAAGACATTATTACTCTCTTAATAAATAATAAAAAATAATTAGTTATTAGAACTTTACACATAATCTTAGTTATTCATATGTGCTTTACAGGGTATCTTTGATAAAAATCAAGTTAATTTGCATGTATCCATATGGTGCCAGCATGCAGTTCATACCATTTTACCTGAATGTGGTAATTACTATGTCAGACAATCAATTTTAATAGCAATGATACTGCAGTGTGAAGAGTTCATCTAGAGCTTAAAACCATCACCAGTACTGCTTTTGTGAAGGATAATTGAGACTTTGTGTGAAACACTGAATGAATTACCTCTTGAAAATAAAAGAATAATGAAGATAAAGCACTAATGTTTAATGCTTAGCCTATGCCAAGCAAATATGTGAAAATGAAATTGAACAGGAATTTAAGTCTTAAAATTGTTCAGAGAGCTTTGAGTGAACCTGAAAGTTGAACTCTTATGTTCTTATGAAGATAGAAAGCCTCATTGTTTTTTCTTAAAAGCTTAGTATACTTGAACCTTTTCCCAATGAAATACTGGATTATTAAAAATATTTATTAATCACTACATGTTGTATACTAATGGAAATAAATATATAACAAGAATGTTCAGTCTCTTCTAGTCAGTAGGAGGAGTGATTTGTCACAATTTTTGTAGCAGATAAATGTATTATAAAATTCTTGTATTTCAGGGATTCGTCAGAAGTAGTCATGCATTCAGCTGATGCATTTGCACCTGTGGCCTATCTACGCTTCTTAGAATTGCACTTGGAGGACAAGGCAAGTAAATCTAAGACTCACAGTGATTTCGATAGAAAATTGAGATATATGCATTGGCTTTGCATATGTAATTCTGTAACAACAGATGACAGGAAAAAGAAAATTGATTTTTATCATTAGTGTTTTTTTTTTTCAGCTCCTCAGTCAATAACTAAGAATTTTACAAATGCTTATAGTTTTGAGAGTTATATATGATACAAAAGATATTACACTTATGAAAAGTTTGCAGATCAGTTAGAAAGGGAATAGTGTATACATTAAACAATGAGAGGACAATATAAACCAAATATTAAATCATCTAGCAGGATCACATTTAAGTTACCGTACATAAGCGTTAGGGGAAGGGTTTGAGGCTAAATTGGATCGTCATTATTCAAAGGTTAAGAGAGGAAAAGGAAAAATGAAACCTTTATCCAGGAAAAGAGAAGTACAAATGGAAGATGAAAGTGAAGCAAAATTACAATAAAGAGTTTTATTTTAAATATGCTGTCAAGATAACAGTAAAATTTTAATTTGAAGATATCTTGTGGAATAAAGTTCTGGATTATATTCCTTGATTGAGAGATCTGATCCTTCAGATGTTGCTTTATATTAATTACCATAAAAATGATAGCTGAAATTATGTGAAGAAATGAGTGTAGTGACAGAAAAGGATTAGAAAATGTCTTATGTATATTTAGTGTTCTTTCCCCCAAGTCTTGAGGCACACCCACAGTTACATATTTTACATCATAGGAAATCTGAAGGAGTAAGAGGATTAACAAGAATTCGGCAAAAGTAGGAAAAGAATGGTAATGCCAAAAATCTCAAGATGAGAGGGTTTCTACAGGAGAGGATAATTGTTGGTGCCAGTTCTTCAGAAGAATGACAATGGGCAGGATTGAAAATAGGTTGTGGAATTGGGCTGGATGATGACTATTGGTGACCCTTTATCAAAAAGCTGGTAACCCCCAAAAGAATTAAGTTACACTATCCAAACGTTTTTCAGATTTACTGGAACCCCTAACTTGTAGTTTTCTGCTACTTTTGCTACCATGTACACATACACAAAGTCAAAAGCACTGAATTCATGTGTAGACACTCCACCCATTCTATGTTCCACTCTACCCGAATAGCTCACTGTTCACCTTGTTGTTTTGATATTTCATTGGTCTTCGGTATGATACCTCAAAGAAGTAATACTGTTATCTGAAATAGGCTGCAAAGATAACAGTATTTTAGATAACAGTATTACATCGTTGAAGTGTCATATTCACTGACACAGAATAAATATGGTGCATTTTCCTTTTTTTTTTTTTTTCAGGTGTCCTCAGTGCCTGACAACTACAGAACATCTAATTATATATATAATTTTTGAAAAATGTTTCGGAACATTGTTCATTAAACCACCATTTTTATACAAAAAATTTACACAGTATTGTCTCAGTTACTATGACTAGTTTTTTTTTTTCTTATGACTCTTTTTTTTTTAGAAAAACATACTTTCATTAGAAGAAGTTAATGGAACCATTTATTAATTGGGAAAATGTCAATGGTGTGTTCATTAATAGTGCCAACTTTTTTGGGATTCACTCTCTTTTGTTAACACATCTTCCCTATGACCTTTTTTTTCTTTTATTTCATCTATAAACCCCATTTCTGTAGCATTTCTTTTTTTTATCACACTAGTTTCTTTCCCTCCTCTCTTTCTTGCTGCATTCCCTACCAATAATGTCGTGATGGAGAGGCATTTGAAAATGATGAAAAGATGGTCACTTTATTTAGCCAGTCAAGCTTATTCTATTGGGTGTCGCCAAAGTGATTTATCATTTTTGTTTTAAATGTATTCATGGTTGAAGAGTTTCAACATTACTGGACAATTATGAGGAATGTCCTTAACTCTTACAAGTTATTTTATAACTGATTTTTAAAATGCTGTTTTTCAGTATTACCAGTGTTGACCTTAGAAAACTTTTACTAAAAAATACACTTTATGTTTTAGAACAGTTTTAGGTTCACAGTGAAAACTGAGCAGAAAATGCGGAGATTTTCCATATACCCTCTACCTCCACACATTCACAGCCTCCCCTACTGTCAATATCCTATAATAGAGTGGTACATTTGTTACAACTGATGAACCTACATTGACATGTTATTATCACCCAAAGTCCATAGTTTACATGAGGGTTCATTCTTGGTGTTGTACATAATATGGGTTTTGACAAATGTATAATGACATTTTTCAACCATTATAGTATTATACAGAATAATTTCACTGCCTTAAAAAGTCCTCTGTGTTTTACTTATTCATCCCTTCCTCTCCTTTAACCCTTAGCAACTGATCTTTTTACTGTGTACATAGTTTTGCTTTTACCAGAAAGTTATGTAGTTGAAATCATACAGTATATAGCTTTTTAGATTGGCTTCTTTCATGTATTAAGATGCATTTAGGTTTCTCTATATCTTGTCATGTATATGTAGCTCCTTTTTTTTTTAGTGTAGAATAAAATTTTATTGTCTGGTTCTACCACATTTCATTTGTCCATGCACCTACTGAAGAACATCTGAGTCGCTTCCATGTTTTGGCGATTATGAATAAAGCGACTATAAACATCCATGAACAGGTTTTTGTGTGAAGATAAGTTTTTAAGTTTTCAGGTGTGTAAATACCAAGGAGCAAAATTACTGGATCATATGGTAAGATTATGTTTAGCTTTGTTAAAAACTGCCACACTGTTTTCCAAGTAGTTGTACTATTTTGTATTCCCACCAACAATGAATAAAGAGTTTCTACTGTTCCACCTCCTGACCAGCATTGCGCATTGTAGGTATTTTGGACCTTTGCCATTCTGGTAGGTCTGAAGTGTTCTCTCGTTGTTGTTGTAGTTTGCAACTCCCTAAAGATATATAATGTTGAGCATCTTGTCATGTTTATTTGCCATCTGTGTATCTCTTTTGGTGAAATGTCTCTTCAAATCTTTTGACTATTTTTAATTGGGAATTTTTTCTTATTATTGAGTTTTAAGAGTTCTTTGTATATTTTGGATAACAGTTCTTTATCAAATATGTATTTGCAAATATGTTCTACCATTCTATGTTGTGTGTCTTTTCATTCTCTTAGCAGTGTCTTTTACAAAGCACAAGTTTTTAATTTTAAGGAACTCCAGCTTATCAATTCTTTTTTTCTAGTATCACACTTTTAATATTATATCTAAAAAATCATTGCAAAATCCAAGGTCATCTGGATTTTCTCCTAAGTTTCCTTGTTGAAGTTTGATAGCTTTATGCTTTACGTTTATGTTTGTGATACATTCTGAATTCATTTTTGTAAAGGACATAACGTCTGTGCATAGATTCATTTTTTAAAATGTAGTTATTCAGTTGTTCCAGCACCATTTCTTGAAAAGACTATCTTTTCTCCTTGTTGCCTTGTTCTTTTGTGTATTTCTGTGGTCTATTTCTGAGCTCTCTAGTCTGTTCCACTGATGGATTTGTCTCTTTTGCAAATACCACAGTCTTGATTACTGTAGCTTCGCAGTAAATATTCAAGTCAGATAGTGTTAATCTTCCAACTTTTTTCTTCTTCCATATTGTATTGACCATTCTGGATTTTTTGTCTCTTCATAAAAACTTTGCTATCAGTTTTTCCATATCCACACAAAAAAAACTTGCTTGGATTTTGACTGAGATTGAAGATCAATTTGGGAAGAATTGACATCACGACAATATTGAGTCTTTATCCATGAACATGGAATATCAGTTTGTTTAGTTCTTTGACTTCATTCATTGGAATTTTGTTTAGGTACCTTTTCTCTCTTCTTTGTTATAGCTTAATATGTTACATGTTGGCTCAATTAGGACTATTTGGGATTTTTCTAATTTTTTTGTTCCTATAACAGGCTTGAAGGTGGTATTCTTGGTGTGAATTCAGTTAGTTGATATGCCTGTCTCTCAGTCACAGGGTCCAGGGCTCAACTTTCGCAAGTCACCAGCTTTACTCCTAAACTAACCCATGTGGTAGAGAAGGAATTCTTTAGACAGAAAATGAAGCATGATTACCAAAAGAAAGATGAATAAATGCTGGAGAACAAAAATGTCAGGTACTCTTCTACATGTTTTATCAAAATCACATTGTCTTTCAGACACATCTTAACAAATTAACATTCCACCCTACATATTAGTAATATCTAGAGGCCGGGCGCGGTGGCTCAAGCCTGTAATCCCAGCACTTTGGGAGGCCGAGACGGGCGGATCACGAGGTCAGGAGATCGAGACCATCCTGGCTAACACGGTGAAACCCCGTCTCTACTAAAAATACAAAAACTAGCTGGGCGAGGTGGCGGGCGCCTGTAGTCCCAGCTACTTGGGAGGCTGAGGCAGGAGAATGGCGTGAACCCGGGAGGCGGAGCTTGCAGTGAGCTGAGATCTGGCCACTGCACTCCAGCCCGGGAGACAGAGCGAGACTCCGCTTCAAAAAAAAAAAAAAAAAAAAGTAATATCTAGAATGCAGTACCCTGAATACCACTCTGAAAATCAATCTGTTTTCTAAATTGCATCAGTTTTCATTCCCTTTATAACACATTTGCAATCTAGCTTGACCTTAATTACTTTGATGAATTGCTGTTGGCCTTTTTTCATTCTTCACAATCCTTAATGCCTTTCCTTGATAATATGGGCTACCATCTCTTTGAAAATTTCACCTATAATGGCCATATGCCTCTGTACTAGTCTGACTTTTTTTTCTGCCTGTCTTGAGATTTCTCCTGTCTTCTTCAGTAGCTTTTCTTTTTACCTCCAACATGCGCATATGCTGCAAGTTCTTTTTATAGGTCCATTCTTTTCTTTTTCAATATTTTCTTTTTCTGGAATTATGTATTTTTTACAAGTTTAATTTTCACCTCTTTTTCCAGATGATTCTCAAGTCACTCTCTTTCTGGTCTTTCTACTAATATCTACTTTCTCCTTAACTCAAGGTTCTTATTTCTAACTGGCTGCTGCACATGGCTACCAATACATGTCATTCTCATTATGTACAAAACTTGAACTCATTTTCCCCTCGAAGTATCTTTATTCCCTACTTTTGTTATTCAACACAACTCTTCTCCTCACAGTAACTCAAGCACAGAATGTTGGAATCATCTCTTAAGCTATCCTCTCATTTACTATGAATATTCAACAGATTATCTAATCTTTTATATTCTAGTCCTAATATGTATCTTACATATTTCTATCCCCATGCTTATCGCTCATTAAATTTGTGTCTTGCCCAACTCTTGGACAAGGTACAACTAATTCAAATCCTTGCTTTCATATTCTCTATATTCACTTTCACTGCCATATAGATTTTCTTTCTAGTGTATGACTCCCTGCGCAAAATTCCACAATAGTGCTTCATTATTTTCTAAGTGAATAAGATGATTAGCCATGAATGGAAGGCTATCTGACATATGGCCATAGCATCCTTTTTCAGTCCTGCTCCCAGGATTCCCCTACATGTCCACTTTGCTCTAGTAATACTGAACCAATGGCCACTCCCTGATTATGCCTTCTGCTTCTCTCCTTCCTTGCTTTATTCTATCCTACCAGCTTTCCTTTCTTCTTCTCTCCTTAACTACTTAATCCTACAGACTATGCAAGATTGAACTCAAATACTCTTATACTTTTAGTCACAAGAGATGAACTGCCCTGTCAATTTATTTCTCTTCCTTTCTTGTTGCAAGTAACCTTATTTATTCTGCTTTACGTTAGTTATAGTTGTTTAAGGACTTATTCTTTCTACTAGGTTACATACAGATGTCTTGACTACTGTTCCGTTTTCATCTTCATAACCTCTGTAACAGCTGTTAGTTCTACAATAAGAACTTTTTAATTTATTTGGTTGTTATTTTCATACTTTATTTTTTATTCATAAAGAATCTTACAGGTGTGTCTCCATTTCACATTATATGACATTTAATTAGTTCCTTTTTTTTTTCATTTATCTTGTTAGAGAAAAATGCTTTAAGCAAACTAGAATGTAAAATAAAACATTTAAAAATATTGTTAGTGTAAATTTTGATTTATCATTTAGACTTTCACTTTACATATGGTGACCCTTAAACTTTTCTATTAAATAATTAATCTACTTAAATTTTACCTTTAAGTTAAAATCTTAAATTATTTATATGAATGTAAAAATGATATCAACTAAACTGGGATTCTAAACAAAATAACTGAATAATAGAAAGCTGAGGGATAAAAATGGAAAAATATATTAAAATTTCTTTGGGGCCTTGACTTTATTGCTTATGACAAACTTGATAGTAAAATGTACCGTACATCACTGCAGTGACAGGCTTGAGAAAATGAAAAATCCAAAGCTTTACATAAATCAATCAGAATATCATATTAAAATGTATAACCTTTAACAGAAAAATCAGACTTTTACTTACAACTACCCAGAAGGCTTTTTCTTCCTTATGAGGTTGTTTTAGATTTTCAGACGGCTTTGTGGAAAATAGTATTTTAAATTAATTATTGCAAAGCAATTGTGTATATAGAAAGACAAAGTTCACAGGAATTTAACCTCAATTTTATTAATGTTTCCTACTTTCACTTAGTATTTAACTGTGCTTTTGTTGAAATAATTTCATAAGTACTTATGTATCCTATAATCAGCACTTAAGTTCGTTTTTTGTTGAAATAATTTCATGGGACAATTACATATTTTATATAATAATAAAAGCACACACTTTTAAAAGTTGTAACTTTTAAAAACATCATCAGTCTTACAGCCCATTCTTGGCTCTTTCATTTTATTTTGCTTTATTTGAGATATATCATCAAAGGTCTTGAAAAACTTTATAATGTTTAGCCATCTCTGTATTTTTATTTTTCTCTTCAGTCCAGCATATATCTTGAATACCTACTCTGTTTAAAAAAACTACTAGGTCTACATGGAATCTACTATAAATGTAGGTAAATTACACAGTAATTCTAATGTTAACATTAAAATGAAGTTACCACGGTAATCATTATTCCCAATGTTGTGATTACAGTGACAGATAACACTAGTTTTGCTAATCTGAACTGACATTGTAGCCATAATATGTTGTTGATTCATGGTAAACAGTGATATATGAGTTATGATCCTGTTTTTCTAAAAATGTTGGTGGAGGCCAGGAGCTTATATGTTTATTTATGTATGAATGAGCATAGTAAGAGATGGGCATATAATCACCAGACTGATAGTATTGGATTCGTTGGGGAAGTGAGCAGGAAGGGAGTAAACAGAGAAGCTTAATTCTTTATATATCTGTAATCTGTGACTTCTTACAAAGAGCATATATTTTTAATTTTTTTAATATCTGATTAAGAAAATTAAGAGAGAGCAGTATAGTGAGTTCCAGTGTTAAATAAACACTTAAATGTTATTCTTCAACATTTCACTGGTCTTGGTAGAAAGAGACAGTAGAGCCCTTTAAAACTTTCCATTGAACTCAGGTGAAAACATTACTCACAATGGGGGATTGAAATCTAAAGTGCAAAAAAAGACCCCTTCAGAAAATTATACACACACACACACAAGATGATTAAAAGTGTTGGTATGGTAGACCTCTTGAGTATGTGTGCATGGGAATTTGCTTTCATCACTCATAGCAACGTGTATAAACTCAAGGATCCCATCCATGGAGGTATGCTGCAACTACCTCTCTACAACCTACAAAATATTTCCTTACGGATAGGACAAGGAAAGTAAGAAGATAAAGGATGACTTTTATTTGCTAACATTTGGTTCAGCACAACTTTCCTACCCTGTCTGTCCCCACCCTTGCCCCTAGGCTGAGGAGCAGAAAAGTGATTTGGCAAGATGGAGCAGGGTATTTACCAGCCTGAAACCTAATGCTGTAAAACTAAATGATACAACTTGGGGCTTGAATGGGTGCTGGGCTGTAGGTACTACTGGGTCACTGTTGCTATAAATGGTCACTGGAGCAGATTAATAAATCAAGGATCAGTTTCACCCATAGTTAGAGGACTATTTGACTCATTTCTGTCTCTAGTAAATGGACTTTGGTAGTAGCAACACCATACCGTGGTGATACATTTGTGTCTGGAATCAAACTGGGCGATGCAAGGATGGTTTCTGTTTTTGAAGCCTAAATCTATGGAAGACTTATCAGTTTAGGAGAGGATAATAATAAAAGTAACAATCAATGCTTCCAAACTCCAATTGAGTCTCTTTTTTAGCTTTTATATTTACTTAGTTGTTATGCTAACCAATTCAGCTTTTTACTGTTGCTGTTGTTAAGAAATAAAATTTCTGATTGCTGTTTTCATAAAGTTCCAGTTTGCTGATTTCTTATAAAATATAATCCTCATATGATTTATTCATTCAGAACATATTTATTGGGTGCTTATTCTTATATGCGTGGCACTGTTTAGACATTGGGTGTACAGCAGTGAACTGAACAGCTAGAAAATATTGCTTTCATGGAGCTTGTATTCTTTGGAGTGAGACAGATAGAAAAGTAAATAAAATACATTAGAGGTATTAGAGGTGTTGGTGAGAAAGTTGCCTCACTGCCCATAGATTTGGTGATTGAGTTTTAGGGAATAAGCATAATCTAGGAATCCTGAAGTATTTATAATGACAGATTTAAGCCCAGGTTGAGGGTCATATTACCCGTCCTTTTGGTCACATTGGCAGATGTTAGTTGTGAGTTGTGTTTGAGAAAAGGTGTTAAGGTCTTTCCAATAGCCTGTAGATATAGCCAAAGAGCAATTCAGTGAACTGGAAAAGAGATCAGAAGAAAATATTCAGAATGAAACATGAAGAGAAACAAAGATAGAAAATACACATAAAAGAATTAAGAGGCATGGAAATAGAAGGTCAAAAATATATGTAATTAAAGTGTCAGAAAGACTAGAGGGAGAATGGGGAAGGTGTAATGTTCAAAAACATAGTAGCTAAGAGCCTTCCAAAATTAACAAAACACACCAAAGTATAGATTCAAGAAGCCTTATGAACCTCAAACAAAATAAAAATAGATATTTAGACACATAATGGTAAAACTGCTGGAAACAAAAGAAGAAAAAAAATTGAAAACAGCCAAAGTGGGTTAAAAACAGACTACTTTCAAAGAAGCAACAATTAGAATAGAAATACTGAAGACAGTAGTCAATGAAATCAAATTTTGATAGTGCTAAATGAAAATAATTGCCATCCTAGAATTCTGTACCCAGCAATAATATCCTTCAAGAATAGGAGTGGAGGAATTTCCAGGATGATGGTAATCTGTTTGTAAAACTTTATTTCATAGTTCACTTGTGGTTTATCCATTTTGCTGTATGTAATTTTTCTCTCAAGATATAAATAGTTAACTCTAGTTAGTAACACGCATGACACAGTCTAAATAAAGAGTAATGTCTGCAACTTACTGGGAAATGCATTAAAAATATAAGATGGATTGATGGCAAATGATAGGTATGTGATAAATACAACAAAGTGCTAATTGTAGAGTGTAGGTAGTGGATATATAGGTGATCTTGTAAAATCCTTTAGGCTTTTCCATATATATACATTTTTTCCTCAAAAAATATTGGGAAAAAACATGAAGCTAAAAATTTTTTGAACAAAAACTAAGAAAATTTGTTTCCAGAAAATATCCACACCAAAGAATAGTAAAGGATGTTAAGAGGCCGGGCGCGGTGGCTCAAGCCTGTAATCCCAGCACTTTGGGAGGCCGAGACAGGCGGATCACGAGGTCAGGAGATCGAGACCATCCTGACTATCACGGTGAAACCCCGTCTCTACTAAAAATACAAAAACTAGCCAGGCGAGGTGACGGGCGCCTGTAGTCCCAGCTACTCGGGAGGCTGAGGCAGGAGAATGGCGTAAACCCAGGAGGCGGAGCTTGCAGTGAGCTGAGATCCGGCCACTGCACTCCAGTCCGGGCGACAGAGCGAGACTCCGCCTCAAAAAAAAAAAAAAAGGATGTTAAGGAAGAAGGAAATTATTCCAGATAGAATATCAGAGATGCAGGAAAGATCAATGAGAAATGAAAAGAGTAAACATGAGAAAATGTAAGCAGATATTAACTATATGTAACAATAACATGATGTCTCTTTGAGTTTAAAGTCTACATAGAATTAAATAAAAAGCAGTGCACATAACTGAGGGTGTTAGGGAAGTGGAGTTAAATGGTTAAAGTTTTTGCATTGTATATTAAAAAAGGCAAATGTTGAGATTAATAATAAACCTCATAGATGTAGATAACATGTCATAAACTAGGATAACCACTAAAATAATATAAATGAATATAATGTAATCTAATGAAGAAGGAAGAAATAGAATGATGAAAAAGAATTTTTAAAAGGCAAAACAATAAAGTAAAATAAGCATAGAGCAACTAGCAGAAGCAAATCACGGGGTAAGATTATATATTTAAGTGCAAATATATCAATAATTACAATAAATATAAATGCACCATCGTTTCACTTAAAGACAAAAAATAATAGATTGACTAGAAAGCAAACCCAAAATCTATGCTCTTTGAAAGAGACACCACTAAAAATAAGGGCACAGAAAGAATGAAAGTAAGAGTGCGAAAACATGTGCCATGCAGAAGCTAGGCAAAAGAGAGTTTATATAGATGTCTTTTAACAGAAGACAAAATGAATGAAAAGCATTATTGTAAAGTATACTGCAATATGTTAAAAGGCTCAATTCTTCAGGAAGATATAACGATTCTTAATTTGTATATATATAATTACCATCTCACAGTGTGTAACAGAAATTGACAGTAGGGGATCATGACAAATTATGACAAATTTGTAGTCATAATTTGAGATTTTTGCATGCTTCTTTCAAGTATTGATTTTAAAAACAGACAAAATCCTCAAGGATATAGAAAATTAAAATAGCGCAATTAAGCAAACTCGACCCTACAAACATATAGAAACACAATACCCAACAACTGCAGTACACATATTATTTTCAAGGAAACTAGAAATTATACAAAAGTTAGTTATACCCAGGGCCATAATGCAAGTCTACAAATGTCATAGGAATGAAATTATACAGGGAATGTTATCTTACAGTAAGATTATGCTAAAAATCAGTAATAAAAAAAGATGGCCAGAAAGAAATACACTAGTAAGATAGCATAGCGCGAAGTCACCGACTGTATTTCCCCATGGGGACAGCAGTATATCCTTCAAAGAGCCTTTATGAGAACTCTAGAAGCTAGTTAAGTCACACTACCCCAGACAAGCTCGGAGTCAAAAACAACCACATTGGGTAAGAAAAGCCATCCTGTGTCAACTGTGATGCCACCTCCCCAAAAACAGCACAACTCGGTGTGATCAGAAAGATCATGGCTTCTCCCTTGGGAGACCTGTGGAATGTTAAAGGTACATTCCAATTCTTTGGGGCAATGACTAAAGGGACTGGTTTCTGTCTCATCAGACTTGGAGTGCAGACAGGGTCCTGGCATACTTTGGATACCTACAAGTTACAAAGCGAAAAAGAGAGTTTAGAATCATATTACAATGCCAGAAAACTGGCAATAATAAAGATGGAGGCCAGCAGAGCTTGCCGATTTGGGGGGAAAGTGACCAACTCATGGTTTCTTCCACAGGAGGGAAAGAGAAGGGCAGAACATGTGTCCAATATTCCAGATTTTCAGAGGGCTTCCCAAATGTCTGGTTACTGTCTCTCCTGACTTGGAGTGCTGACAGAACTGACATGTTTTGGATTCCTGAGGGCCACAGAGAACAGAAGAGAAAGCTGCAAAGAGAACTCAGTGGCTTTTCATGGTTCCAGAGAGCCTGTAGCACTGCAGACAGACACTCTGCAGAGTAAGAGATTACAAGCTTCTGGAAAGGAAACTGGCAAACCTCTCTCCTTGTGAAATTACATGCACAAACCCAGGGAAGAAATATCCCCAGAAAAGATTTAAGAGGACCCAAAATTTCTAACTGGGTTGACTGGCGAAGGTGTTCCCTTGTGTTAAGCCACTTATAAAGACTGGAAGAGACATTTGCTTTTTCAAATGCAAACAACGTAACAATAAGACTCATAAAGAAACAGGGAAACATGACCCACTCAGAGGCCCAAAATAGATCTTCAGAAACTAGCCCTAAAATGAAAGCCTATTAATATGAATTACTTGACAAAGAATTCAAAGTAATCATTTCAAAGCTCAATGTGCTATAAGAAAGCATAGATAAACAACTGTGAAATCAGGAAGATGATGCATTAACAAAATGAGAAAATCAACAAAGGAATAGAAACTGAAAAAAGTAGAAAGTCTGGAACCAAAGAATTTAATAACTGAACCAAAAAATTCACTGGAGAGGTTCAACAGCAGAGTTGATCAAGCAGAAGAAGGAATCAGGAAACTTGAAGTCAGGTCATTTGAATTTTTTGAGTCAGAGTATAAAAAAGGGAGTAAAAAAGAAAGAACAGTGAAGAACACCTAAAGAACTTATGGGACATGATCAAGCAGACCAATCTATACAGTATTAGAGTACAAGAAGGATAAGAGAGGGAAAAAAAGAGATGTTATTTAAAGAATGGCTGAAAATTTCCCAAATCTGAGAAATGATGTAGATATCCAAATTCAAGATCAAAGGACTAAAAATAAGACAAACCGGCCGGGCACAGTGGCTCACGCCTGTAATCCCAGCACTTTGGGAGGCCAAGACGGGCGGATCATAAGGTCAGGAGATCAAGACCATCCTGGCTAACACGGTGAAACCCCATCTCTACTAAAAATACAAAAAAAAAAAATTAACCAGGTGTGGTGGCGGGCACCTGTGGTCCCAGCTACACGGGAGGCTGAGGCAGGAGAATGGCGTGAACCTGGGAGGCGGAGGTTGCAGTGAGCTGAGATCCAGCCACTGCAATCCAGCCTGGGCGACACAGTGAGACTCCATCTCAAAAAAAAAAGAAAAAAAAAAAAAAGACAAACCTAAAAAGGCCTGCACTGAGATACATTACAATCAAACTGTTGAAAGTTAGAGATTGACATAGGCAAGAGGGTGGAAAATGAGGTTTCCCAGCTCATATCCCTCAATACTAACAATAACTTGGCAAACATTCACAGACAGAAATGCCCTTGTGGGAGCATTGGGATCCAGGTAGGATGATGCAGAAGCTCAGTGATGCCCAAGTCTTTGGAGGGCTACTTTGAAGAGACTAGCCTATGCCCCAGTGACAGGCTAGCTGACAGTGGCCTCAGCTGCATGTCAGTAACAGCCCTATTCTCCCGTAGTCTCAGTTCCAGATGCACTTGGTCTCTGTCATGTCCATGATCCTATTTGCCAGGGGACATGGGAGGAATCAGGTTGGTTTATACCTTCATTAGAAGGCCCACAAACTTAGTCCTGGCTGTGGATTCTGAGACCTGTGACTCAGCTGCATCCCTGCTTTGCTGTAGGAAGAAGTCCTGCCTGCCCAAGGACCTGGTAGGAGATATGCCTGTTCATTCCTCCAGTGGCAGGCCTGCTGACCTCACACCCAATTGTGTACAATAAAGTGGCCCTTAAATGCGCTCTAGCCCCAATCTACCATAGTCCAAAGACAGTCCTGCCAACCCAGGGACCCTCTGGGAGACACACCCATATATGCCCCCAATAACAGGCACACTATTGAGGTATCTGGCTATAGACCTTAAACTGGTCCTGTGACTTACTTCCATTTCCACTCTGCTATGGCCTGGGGGGCAGTGCTACCCACATATGTTACCTTCAAAAGATGTCTATTTATAACCCTGGTAACAGGCCTGCTGAACTCATACCCTACTGCAATGCTGAAGCAGCCCTGTGACTTGACTCAATCCGCCATCTATTGTGGTTAATCAGCAGTCTAGTAGGAGCCATGCCTATTAAGACCCTACTAATGGACCTGCCATCTGCAGACCCAGAAGTCCTCTTGTGACCCAGCTCCAACCTTGCTTGACCATGGTTCCAGAAGTAGTCCCATCTGATGCGTACCAGGCAGGAATTGTGCCTACCTGTGCCTGCAGTAACAGGCCCTCCAACTGTGTACCTGACTGCAGACCCAGCAGCATCCATGTGACCCAGCTCTAGCCCCAGTTAATCATGATCTTGGAGGCAACCTTATCAATCTGGGGACTCAGCAGGAGGAGTTTTTTACCTGCAAAAACCAGTCTGTAAAGACTGGAGAAGGTGTTTGCTCTTTTGGACGCATAGACAACAATGCAAGGCTACATGGATTGCAAAAAATCAAGCAAACATAACCAAAGGAAATGAATAAAGCTCCAATAACCAGCCCTAAAGACATGGAAATGCATGAACTGCTTGACAAAGGATTCAGAATAACCATTTTAAAGAAGTTTAAAAAGCTATAAGAGAACAAAGATAGACAACTAAATGAAGCCAGGAAAAGAATACATGAATAAAATGGGAAGTTTAATTTTGAAAAAAATATAGAAACCTTAAAAAAAGAACCAGATGGAAATCCTGGAACTGAAGAATACAATGAATGAACTGAAAAACTTAGAAGATGATTTCAAAAACAGACACAATGAGACTCTCTGAAGGAAGCAGACTGCTCCTGCAGGACCAAGGAGTCCCCCCTCCCTGCCACAGAAAAAAATAAACTGAGTGCCCCAACTGCAGAAGTAGCAAAGGGAGAGCTTCCTCTCCCAAAAATGCACCTCCACTGGATAAACTGAAGGTCTGTTTATGGGAGAAGTTTCCGACTTTAGCTGGAGCTGAGTCAATTTGGAGAGCCAAGCGAAATACAGGGGTGGAGGAAGCAGCAGAAAGGCCCTGGGAGCTCAATGGGTCTCCTAGCAGGCCATTCCTGCCTGGCACCAGAGGGATCCAATGGGACAGGAGCAGGGAGTAAAACTACACAGGGAGAAGCAAATGTCTAGCTGAACTTTGTAACAGTTTGAACAGGGTGAGAAGCCTTCTGGACAGAACGTGGGGAATGACCCAATCTGGTGTGCAGACTCCACAAGCAGGAGAAGAACCAAGCCCTTTTCTTTCACAGCTGGGAGGCAGACAGCCTGGAGTAGATTTTCAAGCCTGTATTGCTCTCTGCCTGGAAACGCTTTGGGGGGTATTGAGGGGGGCATGGTGGGAGTGAGACCTGCCCTTGGGTTTGCTAGGAGCTGGGTGAGGCCTGTGACTGCCAGCTTTCCCCCAACTGTCTGACAACCTGCACGACTCAGCAGAGGCAGCCATAATCCTCCTAGGCACACAACTCCAGTGACCTGAGAATCTCACCCCCATCCGCCACAGCAGCCACAGCAAGACCCGCCCAAGGAGAGTCTGAGTTCATACATGCCTAGCCCCACCCCCACCTGATGGTCCTTCCCTACCCGACCTGGTAGCAGAAGACAAAGGGTATATAATCTTGGGAGTTCTAGGGCCCCGCCCACCAACACTTCCTCCTCATAATAACACAGCTGATGCTCTCTGGAAAGTGCCACCTACTGGCAGGAGGCCAACCAACACAAAAATAGAACATTAAACCACCAAAGCTAAGAATCTCATGGAGTCCATTGCACCCCCCACCACCTCCACCAGAACAGGTGTTGGTATCCCTGGCTGAGAGACCCATAGTTGGTTCACATCACAGGACTCTGTGCAGACAACTCCCAGTACCAGCCCAGAGCCAGGTAGACTTGCTGTGTGGCTAGACCCAGAAGAGGGACAACAATCACTGCAGTTTGGCTCACAGAAATCCACATCCATAGGAAAAGGGGGAGAGTACTACATCAAAGGAACACCCCATCAGACAAAAGAATCTGAACAACAGCCTTCAGCCCTAGAACTTCCCTCTGACAGAGCTTACCCAAATGAGAAGCAACCAGAAAACCAACCCTGGTAATATGACAAAACAAGGCTCTTCAGTGCCTCCAAAAAAATCATACTAGTTTACCAGCAATGGCTCCAGACAAAGAAGAAATCCCTGATTTACCTGAAAAAGAATTCAGGAGGTTAGTTACTAAGCTAATCAGAGAGGGACCAGAGAAAGGCAAAGCCCAATGCAAGGAAATTCAAAATATGATACAAGAAGTGAAGGGAGAAATATTCAAGGAAATAGATAGCTTAAAAAAAAAAATCAAAAATTCTGAAAACTTTGGACACACTGTTAGAAATGTGAAATAATCTGGAAAGTCTCAGCAATAGAATTGAACAGGTAGAAGAAAGAAATTCAGAGCTCAAAGACAAGGTCTTCAAATTTTAACCAATCCCAAAAAGACAAAGCAAAAAGAATAAGAAAATATGAACAAAGCCTCCAAGAAGCCTGGGATTCTGTTAAACAACCAAACCTAAGAATAATTCGTGTTCCTGAGGAAGAAGAGAATTCTAAAAGCTTGGAAAACATATTTGGGGGAACAATCAAGGAAAGCTTCCCCAACCTTGCTAGAGACCCAGACATCCAAATACAAGAAGCACAAAGAACACCTAGGAAACCCATCACAAAGAGATCTTCACCTACGCACATTGTCATCAGGTCATCCAAAGTTAAGACAAAGGAAAGAATCTTAAGAACTGTGAGAAGCACCAGGTAACGTATAAACCTATAAACCTATCAGATTAACAGCAGATATCTCAGCAGAAACTCTACAAGCTAGAAGGGGTTGGGGCCCTATCTTCAGTCTCTTCAAACCAAACAATTATCAGTCAAGAATTTTGTATCCAGCAAAACTAAGCATCATATATCAAGGAAAGATACAGTCGTTTTCAGACAAACAAATGCTGAGAGAATTCACCATTACCAAGCCACCACTACAAGAACTAAAAGGCGCTTTCAATCTTGAAATAAATCCTGAAAACACATCAAGACAGAACCTCTTTAATGCATAAATCACACAGGACCTATAAAAAAAATACATGTTAAAAAGCAAAAACAAACAAACAAAAAAATAAAGTGCACAAGCAACAGAGAGCACAATGAATGCCATGGTACCTCACGTTTCTATACTAACATTGAATGTAAATGGCCTAAATGCTCCACTTAAAAATGCAGAACCACAGAGTGGGTAAGAGCTCAACAACCAACTATCTGCTGCCTTCAGGAGACTCACCTAGCACATACTCACATAAACTTAAAGTAAAGTGGTAGAAAAGGGCATTTTATGCAAATGGTCACCAAAGCAAGCAGGGGTAGCTATTCCTATATCAGACAAAATAAATGTTAAAGCAACAGCAGTTAAAAGAGACAAAGAGGGACATTATATAATGGTCAAATTCCTTGTCCAACAAGAAAAGATCACACTCCTAAACATGTATGCACCTAACACTGGAGCTCCCAAATTTATAAAACAATTACTAATAGACCTAAGAAATGAGATAGCTAGCAACTCGTTGTTTGTGGGGGACTTCAATACTCCACTGACAGCACTAGACAGGTCATCAAGACAGAAAGTCAACAAAGGAACAATGGATTTAAACTATACCTTGCAACAAATGGACTTAACAGATACATACAGAACATTTCATCCAGAAACTACAGAATACACATTCTGTTTAATAGTGCATGAAACTTTCCCCCAGATAGACCATATGATAGGCCATAAAACGAGCCTCAGTAAATTTAAGAAAACTGAAATTATATCAAGCACTCTCTCAGACCACAGTGGAATAAAACTAGAAATCAACTCCAAAAAGAACCTTCAAAACCATGCAAATACATGGAAATTTAAAAACCTGCTCCTGAATGAGCATTGAGCCAAACATGAAATCAAGATGGAAATTTAAAAATTCTTTGAACTGAACAATAATAATGACACAACCTATCAAAACTTCTGGGATACAGCAAAAGGTGATGCTAAGAGGAAAGTTCATAGCCCTAAGACCGAAAGAGCACAAACTGACATTCTAAGGTCACACCTCAAGGAACTAGAGAAACAAGAACAAACCCAAACCCAGCAGAAGAAAGGAAAACAAGATCAGAGCAGAACTAAATGAAATTTAAACAAACAACAAAAAAAGATAAGTGAAACAAAAAGATAGTTATTTGAAAAAGATAAATAAAATTGATAGACCATTGACAAGGTCAACCAAGAAAAGAAGAGAAAATCCAGATAACCTCACTAAGAAATGAAACAGGAGATATTACAACTGACACCACTAAAATACAAAAGATCATTCAAGGCTGCTATGAACACCTTTATGCACATAAACTAGAAAATGTAGAAGAGATGGAAAATTCATGAGAAAATACCACCCTCGTAGCTTAAATCAAGAAGAATTTGATACCCTGAACAGACCAGTAACAAGCTGTGAGACGGAAATGATTATTTTTAAATTACCAACAAAAAAATGTCCAGGACCAGATGGATTCACAGAAGAATTCTACCAGATGTTCAAAGAAGAATTGGTACCAATCCTTTTCACACTATCCCACAAGATGGAGAAAGAAGAAACCCTCCTTAATTCATTCTATGAAGCCAACATCACCCTAATTCCAAAACCAGGGAAAGACATAACCGAAAAAGAAAACTACAGACCGATATCCTTGATGAACATAGGTGCTAAAATCCTTAACAAAGTACTTGCTAACTGAATCCAACAACATGTCAAAAAGTTAATCCATCATGATCAAGTGGGTTTCACACCAGCGATGCTGGGATGGTTTAACACATGCAAGTCAGTAAGTGTGATAGGCCACATAAACAGAATTAAAAACAAAAATCACATGATCGTTTCAATAGATGTAGAAAAAGCATTCAACAAAATCCAGCATCACTTTATGATTAAAACTTTCAGCAAAATCAGCATACAAGGGGCATATCTTTTTTTTTTTTTTTTTTTTTT
>NW_012123709.1:5698891-5700668 GCF_000951035.1 Colobus angolensis palliatus
TCTCCTGACCTCGCGATCCGCCCGTCTCGGCCTCCCAAAGTGCTGGGATTACAGGCGTGAGCCACCGCGCCCGGCCACAAGGGGCATATCTTAATGTAATAAAAGCCATCTATGACAAATCCACAGCAGACATAATATTGAATGGGGAAAAATTGAAAGCATTCCCTCTGAGAACTGGAACATGACAAGGATGCCCACTATCACTATTCTTCAACATAGTATTGGAAGTCCTAGCCAGAGCAATCAGACAAGAGAAAGAAAGAAAGGGCATCCAAATCAGTAAAGAGGAAGTCAAACTGTCACTGTTTCCTGATGATATGATTGTGTACCTTGAAAATTTTAAGGACTCCTCCATAAAGCTCCTAGAACTGATAAAAGCATTCAGCGAAGTTTCTGAATACAAGATTTATGTACACAAACCAGTGCAATTCTATACACCAACAGCAACCAAGTGGAGAATCAAATCAAGAACTCAATCCCTTTTACAATAGCTGCAAAAAAAAAAAAAAAAATGTTAGAGTACACTTAACGGAAGAGTCAAAAGACCTCTACAAGGAAAACTACCAAACGCTACTGAAAGAAATCATAGACAATATGAACACATGGAAACAAGTCCCGTGCTCGTGGATGGTCAAATCAATATTGTGAAGATGACCATACTGCCAAAAGCAATCTACAAATTCAATGCAGTCCCCGTCAAAATACCACCATCATTCTTCACAGAATTAGAAAAACAATTCTAAAATTCATATGAAACCAAAAAAGAGCCCGCATCATCAAAGCAAGGCTAAGCAAAAAGAACAGATCTGGAGACATCACTCTACCTGATTTCAAATTATACTATAAGGCCGTAGTCACCAAAATAGCATGGTACTGGTATAAAAATAGACACGTAGACCAATAGAACAGAAAAGAGCACCCAGAAATAAACCCAAATACTTAACAGCCGACTGTTGTTTGACAGAGCAAACAAAAACAAAGTGGGGAAAGGACATCCTTTTCAGCAAATGGTGCTGGGATAATTGGCGAGGCACATGTAGGAGAATGAAACTGGATCCTCATCTTTCACCTTATCCAAAAATCAACTCCAGATGGATTATGGACTTAAACCTAAGAACTGAAACTATAAAAATTCTAGAAGATAACAGTGGAAAAACTCTTCTAGACATTGACTTAGGCAAGGATTTCTTGACCAAGAAAGCAAATGCAATAAAGTCAGACATAAATGGCTGGGACCTAATTAAAGAACTTTTGCACAGCAAAAGGAACAGTCAGCAGAATAAACAGACAACCGACAGAGTGGGAGAAAATCTTCACAATCTATACATCTGACAAGGACTAATATCCAGAATTTACAACGAACTCAAACAAGTCAGTTAAAAAAAAAAAAAACATGAAAAAGTGGGCTAAGGACATGAATAGATAATTCTCAAAAGAAGACATACAAATGGCCAACAAACATGAAAAAATGCTCAACATCACTAATGATCAAGGAAATGCAAATCAAAACCACAATGTGATACCACCTCACTCCTGCAAGAATGTCCATAATAAAAAAAATCGAAAAACAGTAGATGCTAGCATGGATTTAGTGAACAGGAAACACTTCTACACTGCTGGTGGCATTGTAAACTAGTACAGCTACTGTGGAAAACTGTGGAGATTCCTTAACAAACTAAAAGTAGAACTACCGGCCGGGCGCGGTGGCTCAAGCCTGTAATCCCAGCACTTTGGGAGGCCGAGACGGGCGGATCACGAGGTCAGGAGATCGAGACCA
>NW_012123709.1:5700768-5718941 GCF_000951035.1 Colobus angolensis palliatus
GACAGAGCGAGACTCCATCTCAAAAAAAAAAAAAGTAGAACTACCATTTGATACAGCAATCCCACTACTGGGTATCTACCCAGAGGAAAAGAAGTCATTATTCGAAAAAGATACATACACATGCATGTTAATAGCAGCACAATTCACAATTGCAAAATCGTGGAACCAACCCAAATGCCCATCAATCAATGAGTAGATAAAGAAACTGATAAATATCAAATATTTTATGTTTCACTGATAAGTGGGAGTTAAGCTGTGAGCATGCAAAGCAATAAGAAGGATGCAGTGGACTTTAGGGACTTCGAGGGAAGAGTGGGACGGAGGCAAGAGATAGAAGAATACAAATGGGTGCATGTGTACTGCTTGGGTGATGGTTGCACCAAAACCTCACAAATCACCACTAAAGAACTTACTTATGTGGCTCATGCCTGTAACCCCAGCACTTTGGGAGGTCATGGCAGGTGGATCACCTGAGATTGGGAGTTTGAGACCAGCCTGACCAACATGGAGAAATCCTGTCTCTGCTAAAAATACAAAAATTAACTAGATATGGTGGCACATGCCTGTAATCCCAGCTACTCAAAAGACTGAGGCAGGAGAATCACTTGAACCGGGAAGACGGAGGTTGCGGTGAACCCAGATCATGCCATTGTACTACAGTCTGGGCAACAAGAGTGACACTCCATCTCAAAAAAAAAAAAAAAAGAATTTACTCATGTAACCAAATACCACCTGTACCCCAATAACTTATTGGAAAAAAAAAAAGGCAATTATGCAAATCAAAGAATCAGTAAAAATTTTTTTAAACTTCTTTAAATGTAGCCAGTTAGATGAACAAATGAAAAAATAAAAGGAAAAGAGTTAAAACAGCATGTACAACTTATAAATCTATGCAACCTATGGAGTAACAGAAGGAGAAATAAGAAATGTCAGAAATCTTATTTAAAGACATAGTAGTGGCTAACTCCAGTAATCTCAGCACTTTGGGAGACCAGGGTCGACGGATCACTTGAGGTCAGGAGTTTGAGATCAGCCTGACCAACATGGCGAAAAACTATCTCTACTAAAGATACAAAAATTAGCTGGGCATGGTGGTGGGCACCTGTAATCCCGGCTACTCGGGAGACTGAGGCATGAAGATCACTGTAACCCAGGAGGCGGAAGTTCCAGTGAGTTGAGATCACGCCATTGCACTCCAGCCTGGGTGACAGAGTGAGACCCTATGTCAAAAAAAAAAAGACATAATGGCTGTAAGCTTGCCAAATTTAGGGAGGGAATTTGTATTAGTCTGTTCTCATGTTGCTATAAAGGACTACCCAAGATTGGGTCATTTATAAAGGAAAGAAGTTCAATTAACTCATAGTTCTGCATGGCTGATGAGGCCTCAAGAAACTTACAGTCATGGCAGCAGGGGAAGCAAACACATGATTCTTCACATGATAGCAGGAAGAAGTGCCAAGCAGGGGGAAAGCCCTCTTATAAAATCATCAGATCTCATGAGAACTCACTCACTATCACTAGAACAGCATCATCGGGGTACTGTCCCCACGATTTACTTACCTCCCACTGAGTCCCGCCCATGACACGTGAGGATTATAGGAACTACAATTCAAAATTAGATTTGGGTGAGGACACAGCCAAACCACCCCTGACCTATGTACTCACATTTCAAAACAATCATGCCTTACCAACAGTCCCCCAAAGCCTTAACTCATTCCAGCATCAACCCAAAAGTCCAAGTCCAAAGTCTCATCTGAGGCAAGGCAATTCCCTTCTGCCTATGAGTGAGTAAAACCAAAAGCAAATTAGTTACTTCCTAGATACAATGGAGGTACAGGCATTGGGTAAATACACCCATTCCCAATGGAAGAAATTGACCAATACAAAGGGGATACAGGCCCCATACAAGTCCAAAATCCAGTGGGGCAGTCAAATCTTAAAGGTCCAAAATGATCTCCTCTGACTCCGTGTCTCACATTCAGACCACACTGATGCAAGAAGTGGGCTCCCAGGCCATTGGGGAGTTATGCCTCTGTGACTTTGCAATGTACAGCCCTCTCCAGACTGGCTTCACAGGCAAATGTTGAGTATCTGTGACTTTTGCAGGTGCACTGTGCAAGCTGTGGCTGGACCTACCATTCTGGGGTCTGGAGGAAAGTGGCCCTCTTTTCACAGCTTCACTAGGCAGTTCCCAAGCAGGAACTCTGTGTGGGGGCCCTAAGCCCACATTCCCCTTCCACACTGCCCTAGCAGAGGTTCTCCATGAGGACCCTGCACCTGCAGCAAACTTCTGCCTGGACATCCAGGCATTTCCATCTGTCCTCTGAAATCTAGGTAGAGGTTTCCAAACCTCGGTTCTTGACTACTGCACACCCGTAGGCTCAACACCATGTGGAAGCTGCCAAAGCTTGGGGCTTGCAACCTCTGAAGCCACAGCCCTAGCTGTACCATGGCCTGTTTTAACCACAGCTGGAGCAGCTGGGACACAGGGCACCAAGAACCTAGGCTGAGAACAGCAGGGGGGCCCTGGACCTCACCCATGAAACCATTTTTCCCTCCTATCCTCCAGGCTTATGATGGGAGAGGCTGCCATGAAGGTTTCTGACATCCCCTGGAGACATTTTCCCCATCATCTTGCTGATCAAAATTCAGCTCCTCATTACTTATGCAAACTTCTGCAGCAGGCTTGAATTTCTCCTCAGAAAATGGGTTTTTTCTTTTCTGTCACATTGTCAGCCTGCAAATTTTTCAAACTTTTATGCTCTGCTTCCCTTTTCAGCATATTCCAATTCCAAACCACATCTTTGTGAATACATAAAACTGAATGTGTTTAACAGTACCCAAGTCTCCTCTTGAATACTTTGCTGCTTAGACATTTCTTCCATCAGAAAGCCTAAATTATCACTCTCAAGTTCAAAATTCCGTAGATCTCTAGGGCAGGGGCAAAATGCTGCCATTCTCTTTACTAAAACGTGGCAAGAGTCACTTTTCTTCCAGTTCCCTACAAGTTCCTCATCTCCATCTGATGCCACTTCAGACTGGACTTCATTGTTAATATCACTGTCAGCATTTTGGCCAAAGCCATTCAACAAGTCTCTAGAAAGTTCCAAACTTTCCCACATTGTAAGTACTTTTCCTGTCTTCTGAGCCCTCCAAACTGTTCCCACCTCTGCTTGTTACCCAGTTCCAAAGTCACTTCCACATCTTCACATATCTTTACAGTAGGACCCTACTACCCAGTACCAATGTACTGTATTAGTCTATTCTCATGCTGTTATAAAGGACTGCCTGAGAGTAGGTAATTTATAAAGGAAAGAGGTTTAACTGACTCACAGTTCTGCATGGCTGGGGAGGCCTCAGGAAACATACAATCATAGTGGAAGAGGAAACAAATATGTCCTTCTTCACATGATGTCAGGAAAGAGAAGTGCCGAGCCAAAGGGGGGAAAGCCCCTTATAAAATATTCAGATCTCATGAGAACTCACTGTCATGGGAAAATCTTTGGGGGGGTCACTGCCCCTGCAATTCACTTACCTCCCAACCAGGTCCCTCCCACGATGTGGGGATTATGGGAACTACAATTAAATACGAGATTCGGCTGGCTACACAGCCAAACCATACCAGAAATGACATCATTCATAAAGCCCAGTGGTTCCCAAATAGGTTGAATCCAGAGTCTACCCTGAGACAGATTATAATTAAATTGTTAAAAGTCAAAGTGAATTTTTAAAGCAGCAAGATAAAAGCAAATTGCCACATACAAGGGTATCTCTATAAGAATTCCAGTGGATTTCTCAGCAGAAACCTTGCCAGCAAGGGGAAGACAATATTCAAAGTACTAAAATAGACTAGATGTCAAGATGACTGATTAGAAGCAGCTACTGAGATAAAGTGACCAGTAAACACTGTGGACTGGATCATCCAGGAGGATATGTTGGAATTCAAGGAAGCAACACCTCCCATAGAGAGCAGAGAGGAGCAAGGCAGGACAATGACCCACCTAAGATTGTTGCAGAGTGCCAAGGGAGAGTCCCCACTGCAGGGAAATTGTGAGTCAACCAGAGCCCCCAGGGACTCACACTTTGGTCACAGACCTTTGCAATCCTAAGCACAGGAGATTCTTCCAACCACCTCCCTCAGGGGCTTCCAGACTAACATGGAGAGTTGCATGGTGTCTGGGCACAGCTACTGCCCAGTCACACATGGAGCCCCAAGGGCCTTGGATCCCTGAGCACCCTGGTGCCAGTTGCTGTAATTCCACCAAGAGAGATCAGGCTATCTTGCACAGCCCCAGATTAGGGACCACATCAGCAGTGCTGAGGAACAGATGGACTGTAGGCCTCCCTTCCACTACACCTTCCATGGCAAATCCGCTGGCCTGGGGCTGCAGCGCAGCCAACCCACCCCTGCCTGAGCACTCAGGCCAGTAGCAGTTCTGCATTTCTCTGGGACAGAGCTCTCAGAGTTAGCTGAAAGGCCTGCCCCTTTTGCCACTATTTTAGCCTCTGCCCCTACTGCCTTCATGCTGGGGAGGGAGCAGAGCCCAAGAACTACTGTAGGTATTCAGTACACTGCAGCTGACTTATGGGAAAGCAGCCAGACTATTTTCCACACAAGTCCCTAGTCCTGCTATTTTTCACTGGGCAGGGTCATCCAACCTGGGCCCCCAGTACAACTGCTTTGCCCCTGCCTGATTACTTCAATTGGTGGCCGCTCTGCATTTCTCTGGGGAGGAAATTCCAGACACAATCCATTGCCACTGCAGTAGTACCACCCTTGCTGCTCTCAAGCTGGAGAAAGAATAAAGACACTGATTGTCTTGCTGGTACTTCCAGCATGCCATAACTACCATATAGAGAAGAGTTCAGTCTCTCTTTTCTGTAAGCCCTCAACTCCCTGCTCTTCACCAGGCAGTGCCCCTGTCTTGGGCCCACAGTTCAGCCACCCCACCCACAGCAGAACTTTCCCACTTGCAGCAGATCTGTGTCTCTCTGGGGTGGAGTTCTCAGAGGCAACTGACAGCCACTTTCCACTGCTGCTGCAACTGTACAGCTCTTGCTGCCCTTGGACTGAGGAATAAAGAACCTGAGTGCTTTACTCACCTCCAGCATACTACAGCCACCATACAGACAGGAGTCTAGTCTCTCTTTCCTGTGAGCCCCATCTCCTTCTCTTCACCAGGCAGCCCCAGGTTTGAGCCAACAACATAGTTTCCCCACCCCCAGCTGAGCTTTCTTATTGGCAATGGATCTGTGTTTCTTTGGGGTGGAGCTCCCAGAGACAACTGAGAACCATACTGCCACTGCTGTGAAGTTTCACCTGCCCTTCCTGACACCATGCTGGAGAAGGAATAAAGAGCCTGAGGGCTTTACTTGCATCTCCAGCACACAGAAGCCACCCTACAAAGAAGAGGACAAACTGTCAACCACACACTCAGCCGTAAAGCAATTCTCAATAAATTCAAAAATACTGAATTCATGCCACCACACTGTTGGACCACAGTGCAATAAAAATAGAAATCAGTACTAAGAAAATCACTCAAAACTACAATTATGTGGAAATTATACAACCTACTCCTGAATGACTTTTGGGTAAACAATCAAATTAAGGCAGAAATCAATGAATTCTGTGAAACTAATAAAAACACAGATACAACATACCAGATTCTCTGGGACACTGCTAAAATAATGTTAAGAGGAAAGTTTATAGAGCTAAATGCCCTCATTAAAGAGTTAGATCTCAATTTAGCAACCTAACTTCACACATAGAGGAACTAGAAAAACAAACATAAACCAACCCCAAAGCTAGCAGAAAATAAGAAATTAGAGCTGAACTGAATAAAATGGAGATGAGAAAAACTGTACAAAAGAACAGTAAAACCAACAGTTTGTTTAAAGAATAAATGTGATTGATATACTGCTAGCTAAACTAATAAAGGAAAAAAGAGAGACAATCCAAATAAACACAATCAGAAATGACAAAAGGGGGACATTACCACTGACCCTACAGAAATACAAAAAACTCTCAGAGACTTACAAACACATCTATGCACACAAACTAGAAAACCTAGGTAAAATGGGTATATTCCTGGAAACATAAAACCTCCCAAGATTGAACTCAAAGGAATGTAATCCCTGACAGATCAATAATAAGTTCTGAAATTGAAGCAGTAATTTAAAAATCTACCAACTGGAAAAAACCCTGGGCCAAATGGATTCATAGCTGCATTCTACCAGATGTATAAGGAAGAGCTGGTACCAGTCCTCCTGGAACTACTCCAAAAAATCAAGGACGAAGGAATCCTCTCTAACTAATTCCATGAGGCCATCATCATTCTGATACCAAATCCTGCCAGAGACACAACAAACAAAGCAAACTTGAGGCCAATATCCCAGATGAACATAGATGCAAAAATATTCAACAAAATACTAGCAAACCAAATCCAGCAGTTTATCAGGAAGCTAATCCACCATGATCAAGTAGGCTTTATTCCTGAGATGCAAGGTTGGTTCAACATACGCAAATCAACAAATGTGATTTATCATATAAGCAGAACTAAAAACAAAAACCACATGATCATCTCAATAGACAGAAAAATCTTTCCACAATATTTAGTATCCTTTCATATTAAAAACCGTCAAGAAACCAGCTACTGAATGTACATAGCTGAAAATAATAAGAACCATCTATGAGAAAGACACACACAACATCGTACTGAATGGGCAAAAGCTGGAAGTGTTACCCTTGAAAACCAAAACAAGACAAGGATGCCCACTTTCACCACTCCTATTCAACATATTACTAAAAATTATAGCCAGAGCATTCAGGCAAGATAAAGAAATAAAAGGCATCCAGATAAGAAGAACTCAAACTATCTCTCTTTGCAAATGATATGATTCTTTACCATGAAAACCCCATAGTTTCTGCCCAAAGTCTTCTAGATCTGATAAACCACTTCAGCAAAGTTTCAGAATACAAAATTAATGTACAAAAATCAGTAGCATTTCTGGCCGGTCATAGTGGCTCACATCTGTAATCCCGGAACTTTGGGAGGCTGAGGCGGGCAGATCACGAGGTCAGGAGATCAAGACCATCCTGGCTAAAATGGTGAAACCCCATCTCTACTAAAAATACAAAAAATTAGCCGGGTGTGGTGGCAGGCACCTGTAGTCTCAGCTACTCAGGAGGCTGAACAGAAGAATGGCATGAACCTGGGAGGCGGAGCTTGCAGTGAGCCAAGATCATGCCACTGCACTCTAGCCTGGACGACAGAGCCAGACACCATCTCAAAAAAAAAAAAAAAAACAGTAGCATTTCCATACACCAATAATCCTCATGCTGAGAGCCAAATCAAGAGCACAATCTCACTCACAATAGCCAGAAACAGAACAAACAAAACAACAACAAAAACCCTAGGATTACAACTAACCAGGGAGGTAAAAAGTCTCTACAACTGGAATTACAAAACAGTGCTGAAAAAAGTCAGAGACGACACAAACAAATGGAAAAACATTCCATGCTCATGGATAGGAAGAGTCAATATTTTTTAAATAGCCATGTCACTCAATGCAATTTACAGATGAATGCTCTGTCTATCAAACTACCAACTAAATTTTACATAGAATTAGAAAGAAAAAAAAAACTGTTCTAAAATTCATTTGGAAACAAAAAAGGACCCAAATAACAAAAGCAATCCTAAACAAAAAGCACAAAGCTGGAAGTATCATACTACCCTACTTCAAACTATATTACAAAGCTACAGTAACTAAAACAGCATGTTATTGGTACAAAAACAGACACATAGCTCAATGGTACTGGTTAGAGAGCGTAGAAACAGTGCTACACACCTACAACTGCCTGATCTTTGACAAAGCCAACAATAATAAGCAATGGAGAAAGGGCACCCTATTTAATAAGTGGTGCTGGAATAACAGGCTAACCATAGGTAGAAGATTGAAACTGAACCCCTAGCTTTCACCATATACAAAAGTCAAATCAAGATGGATTGAATACTTAAATATAAAACTTAAAACTACAAAAGCCCCTTAAGAAAAACCTAAGAAATGCCCTTCTGGACATTGGCCCTGGCAAAGACTTCATGAAAAATGCTCCAAAAGCAACAAAAAAAAAAATTGGTAAGTAGGACCTAATTAAACTAAAGAACTTCTGCACAGAAAAAGAAACTGTCAACAGAGTAAATAGACAACCTACAGAATGGGAGAAAACTTTTATAAATTATGCATCCAACAAAGGTCTAATATCCAGAATCTATAAGGAATTACAACAAATTTGCAAGCAAAAAACAAAAAACCTCATTAAAAAAATGGGATAAATACATGAACAGACATTTTTCAAAAGAAGACATACATGCTGCCAACAAGCATATGAAAAAATGGTCAATATCACTAATCATTAGGGAAATGCATATCGAAACCACAATGAGATATTATCTCACACCAATCAGAATGGGTATTATTATAAAGAAATAAAAATAACAGATGCTGGTAAGATGATAGAGAAAAGGGAATGGTTCTACACTATTGATGAGAATGTAAAATAATCCAACCACTGTGAAAAGCAATCTGAAGATTTCTCAAAGACCTTAAAATATAACTACCATTCAACCTAACGATCCCCTTACTGGGTATATACCCAAAGGAATATAAATCATTCTACCATAAATACACATGCATGTGTATCTTCAATACAGTACTATTAATAATGGCAAAGATACAGAATCAACCTGGATGGGGGACTGTATTAAGAAATGTGGTATATATACACCATGGAATACTGTGCCGCCAAATGAAATAATGAAATCATGTCCTTCACCGCAACATGGATGAAACTGGAGGCCGTAATCCTAAGCAAATTAATGCAGGAAAACAAAAAACCACATTTTCTCCTGTATATATGGCAGCTAACCATTGAGTACACATGTACATAAAAAAGGAAACAATAGACACCAAGCCCTGCTTGAGGGTGGAAGGTGGGAGGAAGGTGAGGATTGAAAAACTGTCAGCTATTATGCTGATTACCTGAGTAACAAAATTATCTGTATACCAAACCCTCACCACACACACTTTACGCATGTAACAAACCTTCACGTGTACTCCTTGAACCTAAAATAAAGGTTGAAAAGAAAAAAGTAAACTAAATACTAAAAGAAAACTGTCAACCAAGAATACTTTACCCAGCAAAACTATTCTTTAAGAATGAAGGAAAGATAAAACTTGCTCTGACAAAACTTGAAGGAGTTCATTACCACTAGGACTGCTTTATGAGAGTTTTAAAGTTGAAACAAAAGAAAAGCTAAGCAATAACACAAATGCATATGAAAGTATAAAGTGTAGTATGAAAGCTAAACGTAAAGACAAACTCAGAAAATTGTAATACTGTAATGGTGCACCTTAACATTTAATACTTACATATAAATTATAGAACAGAAATAGTCAGAATAACTGTATCCGCAAATATTTGTCAATTTAAACATAATATAGAAAGAAGCTGTATCTGGCTGGGTGAGGTGACTCACAGCTGTAATACCAGCACTTTGGGAGGCTGAGATGAGAGGATTGCTTGAGCACAGGAATTTGAGACCAGTATGGGCAACAAAGGGAGAGTTCATCTCTATTAATTTTTTTTTAATTAGCCAAGTGTGGTGGTGAGCACCAGTGGTCCTAGCTACTCAGGAGGCTAAGTTGAGAGGATCCCTTGATCCGAGGAGTTCAGGGCTGCCGTGAGCCATAATTTCACCACTGCACTCCAACCTGGGTGACAGAGTGACACGCTGTCTCTCAAAAAAAAAAAAAAAAAAGGAAAATCTGACATAAATTACATAAAATGTGTGTTGGGGAGGAGTAACGTATAGAGTAACTTGTGTAATCTAAGATAAGTGGTTATTAGCTTAAAACAGACTGATATAACCATAAAATATTTTATGTGATCTCCATGGTAACCACAAAACAATGTACAGTAGATACACAAAAGAGAGAAAATAATAAAAGCACATCACCACGAAAAATCATCAAATCACAAAGTCAACCTGAGAAGAAGAGAGGAGTAAGAGAACAAAACAGAAAGAAAAAATTAACCAAATGGCAAGAGTAAGTAACCTATCAGTAATTACTTTAAATATAACTGGACTAATTTCCCAAGTCAAATATATACAGTGACTAAATGGAAAAATGAAAAAAACAACAATATCCAACTATATGCTATCCATGAGAGACTCACTTTAAATTTAACAACACACATAGACTGAAAGTGAAAGGATAGGAAATAAAAGTCACACTAATGGTAACCAAATGAGAGCAGGGGTTGCTATACCAGTCAAAATAAACTTTAAGTCAAAAACTGTTAGAAGAGGCAAAGAAGGACATATAAGGATTTAAAAAGTCAGTTCCCAGAAAGATGTAATTTTATATATATTAGGTGAATATATGCAGCAAGAATAAAGAATTGAAAGAATTGCAGGGAGAAGCATATAGTAACACAATAATGATAGAGATTTTAATATTCCAATTTCAATAATGAATAGAACAACCAGAGAAAAGATAAGTAAAGAAACAGGACGACTTGAACAACACTCTAGACAAATTGGTCTTTATAGATAAATGCAGAGCATTCCACCCAACAACAGCAGAATACACATTCTTCTAAAATGCCCACAGAATGTTTCTAAAGATTACATGTTAGGCCTTAGCAAATTTAAGAAAATTGAAATCATACCATCTGTCTTCTCTAACCACAGTGGAATGAAACTGTAAATCAACAGCAAAAGGAACACTTGAAAATTTTTAAATATGTGGAAATTAATACACTCTTGAATGATGAATGAGTCAAAGAAGAAATCAGAAGAAAAATAAGAAAATATCTTAGGTCAAGTGAAAATGAAAACAGAACATAGCCAAACTTACTGGATGCAGCAAAAGCAGTTCTAAGAGGGAAATTTGGAGTAATAAATGCCTACCTTTAGAAAGAGAAAAGATGTCAAATAAAAATTCTAACATTACATCTCAAAGAACTACAAAAGTAAGAACAAACTAAACTCAAAGTTAATAGAAGGAAGAAAATAACAAATATTAGAGCAGAAATTAATGAAACAGAGAATAAAAACAATTTTAAAAATCAACAGAACTAAGTTGGTTTTTTGAAAAGATCAATAAAAGCAACAAACCCTTAGCTAGACTAAGAAAAAAAGAAACCAGACTCCAATAATAAAAATCAGAAATGAAAGAAGACTTTGCAACTGATGACACAGAAATACAAATGATCACCAGAGATTTCTAGAAACAACTATGTAGTAATAAAATTTGACAACCTCAAAGCAATGGATAAATTCCTAGAAATTTACCAAGCCTGACTCGTGAAAAAATAAAAACTCTTTGCAGACCAATAACTAGTAAGGAAACATAATCTGCCATCAAAAAGCTCCCAACAAAGAAAAGCTTAGGACCAATGGCTTCACTGAAGAATTTTTCCAACTATTTAAAGAAGAACTAACAAATATCCTTCTCAAACTCGTGCAAAAAATTTAGAACAAACCTCCAAATTCATTTCAGAAGTCCAGCATTACCCTGATACCAAAATCAGGCAGATACTTTAAGAAACAAAAACTGCAAACCAATATCCCTGATGAATGCTGATGCAAAAATCTTCAGCAAAACACTAGCACACTTAATTCAGCAACACATTAAGAGTTACACAAATTACTTTTAGAATGCAAGAAGATGGTTCAATATATGAAAATCAAATTAAGACATCATATTAACAAAATGATGGACAAAAGCCACATAGGTCAGGGGCAGTGGCTCATGCCTTTAATACCAGTACTTGGGGAGCCAGAGGTGGGTGGAAAACTTGAGGTCAGGAATTCAAGACCAGCTTGGCCAACTTGTTGAAATCCTACCTTTACTAAAAATAACAAAAATTAGCCAGGTGTGGTGGCACACGCCAGTAATCTCAGCTACTCCAGTGGCTGAGGCACAAGAATTGCTTGAACCAGAAGGCAGAGGTTACAGTAAGCTGAAATCACTCTACTGCACTCTAGCCTGGGTGACAGAGGGAGACCCTTTCTCAAAAAAACAAAACAAACAAACAAAAAAATACACACAGTCATGTCAATTGATGCCAAGGAAGGCATTTGACAAAATTTAATACCTTTTCATGATGAAACTACTAAGCAAACTAGAAATAGTAGGAAATTACCTCAATATGGTAAAGGCCATACATGAAAGTCTTACAGCTATTATTTTTCTCAGTAACAAGTGAAAAACTGTAAGCTTTTCCTCTAAGTTTGGTAACAAGGGAAGGATGCCTTCTCTCACCACTTCTATTCAACGTAGTATTGGAATTCCACATTAATTAGGCAAGAAAAAGAAATAAAAGGGATCTAAATCAGAAAGGAAGACGTAAAATTATCTCTGTTCAAAATTGACATCATCTTATGTATAGAAAACCCTAGAGATTTAATACACAAAACCCAAAAACTGTTAAAACTAATAAATGAATTCAGTAAAGTTTCAGGATATAAAATTGACACACAAAAATTAGTTGCATTTCTGTACATTAACAGCGAAATACCTGAAAAGGAAATTATTAAGAAAACAAATATAATTTACTATGGTATCAAAAAGAATAGTGTACTTATAGATAAAGTTACCCCAGGAGGCAAAAACTTGTACACTGAGAACGCTGAAACATTGCTGAAAAAAATTAAACAAGACACAAATAAAGGGAAAGACATCCCATGATCATGGATTGAAAGACTTAATAGTGTTAAAATATTTGTACTATAATCTACAGATTCCTTGAAATCTCTATTAAAATTCCAAAGTCTTTTTTTCAGAAATAAAAAAGACTATCCTAACGTTCGTATGGTATTTCAAAAGACCATGAATAGCCAAAAAACCTCAACTTTCTATTTCAAGAAAGAAAACAAAGCTGTAGATGTCACACTTGCTGATTTCAAAACATATTACAAATATACAGTAGTCAAAACAGTATGATACTGACATAAAAACAGACCTATAGACTCATGTAACAGAACTAGAGCTCAGAGAAATCGTTATGTATATGGTCAAATGATTTTCAACGAAGATGTCAAAACTACACAATTGGAAATAGTCTCTTCAACAAAAGATGTTGGGAAAGTTGGATATCCACATGCAAAAGGATGAAGTTGGACCCACTCTTATACCATATACAAGAAGTAATTAAAAATGGATTAAATACCTAAATGTAAGACCTTAAACTACAAAACTCCTAGTAGAAGACATAGAAGGAAATGTTCATTACGTTGGATTTGGCTGTGATTTATTGGACATGACAACAAAGGCACAGACAACAAAAGCAAACATAGATGAATGGGACTAAATCCAACTTTAAAACTTTGGTGCAGCAAATGCAATAATCAACAGAATGAAAAGCTTGGAAACCAAATACAGAAAGTATTTGCAAACTATGTGTTGGTAAAGGGATTAATATCCAGAATATATCAAGAATTTCTATAACTCAAAGAAAGTAATAATTAATTTTAAAATGGTCAAAGGACTTGAATAGACATTTTTCCAAAGATGAAATACAATGGCTTACAAATATATAAAAAGATGCTCAACATCACTAATCATCAGGGAAATGCAAATCAAAACAACAATGAAATATTACCTCATACCTACTGGGATGGTAACCAACAAAAACACAGAAAAATAACAGTATTCTTGAAGATGAGGAGAAATTGGAACCCTCATGCACTTTGGTGAGAATGTAAAATAGTACAGCCAATATGAAAAATAGTATGGAGCTTTCTCAACAAATTACAGCTATCACATTATACCACAGTCCCACTTCTGGGTATGTATCCAAAATAATTGAAATCAGATACTGAAGACTTTTGGACTCCAAGTTTATTGCAGTATTATTCACAATAACCAAGATGTGGAAGCAACCTAAATGTGTATCAACAGATGAATGGTTAAAGAAAGTATAGTATATCTATACAGTGGAATGTTATTCAGTCTTTATTAAAAAAAAAAAAAAAAAAAAAAAAAGGAGGAGGAGGAGGAGGTTGGGTGTGGTGGCTAACACTTCTAATTCCAGCACTTTGGGAGGCCTAGACAGGAGGATCACTTAAGCCCGGGAATTTGAGCCAGCCTGAGCAACAAAGTGAGACCCCATCTCTACAAACAAACAAACAGGCAATTCTGTCATGTATGACAACATGAATAAACCTTGAGGACATTATGCTAGGTGAAAAGCCAGTTACAAAAAGACAAATATGGAATGATTCCAATTACATGTGGTATCTATAGTAGTCAAAATCTTAGAACTATATAGTAGAATAGTGTTTGTCAGGGCTGTGTGGAAGGGGAAGAGGAGAGTTTAATGGGTTTAGAGTTTCATTTTTGCAAAAGGAAGTTTTAGAGATTTGTTGCACAACAAGATGCTTGTAAGTAATAGTACTGTACTGTACACTTAAAAATAGTCAAGATTGTAAATTTTACACTATAACAAGATACCCAAGAGGGGAAAGTAACAAAAAAAAATTTTTTTAAGGGTAAATTTTATTATGCGTTTTTTACCACAATAAGAAAGCTAGCTAGAAAATCTTAAAATATGTGGGAATTAAAAGCAATAAATGTCTAAATCTATGGAACAAGGAATAAATGTAAAGAGAGATTAATAATTTTTGAACCATAAGCTAATGAAAAAGTTCACATATCAAAATTGTGAAGTAATGTTAAAGCACTAGATATTTATAGCCTCAAATGTATATGTTGGATAAAGGGAAAGGCTGAATATCAATGACCTAAGCATTCCTCTTAAGAAGCTAGATAAACAATAACAATTTAACAATAAGAAACTGATAAGGAAATTAAAAGGTTAAAGTAAGAAATTAAGTCGAATATAAACACACAACAGAGAAGTCATCGAAGTCCACATTCAGTACCTGAAAATACCTAAACTTCATCAATCTCTGGCAATACTGATTGAGATATAAAGAGAGAAGGCAAAAATAATCAGCACCAGAAATACTAAAGACATCAAGTAATTCCATTTGATAGTAATACTGCCAACTACTGTCTGCCAATAAACTTGAAAACTTAGGTGAAATGGAAAAATTTCTAAAATACAGTAATATCAAAAAATATGGTAAATCTGAATAGTCCTATATTTATTAAAGAAATTAAATCTATTACTAAACACCTTCACACACTTCGAAGAGTAGATGGCTTCACTTACACATTTTACCAAGCATTTAAGGGGCAAATTGCTGGTTTTATAGACATTTTTCCAGAAAACAGAAGGGAGACTCATTTCATGAGGTCCCTATATAATCTAGATTCTGTTAAGTATAACCAACATTTCTGTCAGAAATGTTTTGAAAAAGATGACTGCCTGTCCTTTCAATGTTATTCTAAAGTACTGTCGAACAGGGCCACTCAAGGAATATTTAATTCTCTAGGAGATGCACTTTCATTTCACTTACTATTTACTGACTATAGCCTACACTCTGTGAAGTTACTTATGAATATATAGATTTTGTCAAGTAGGGATGTAAATATTTTCTGTCAAGTAGAAAAGGTAACCCCAAAAGTTATAATTTTATTGACCTGTAGGGCATTAATTCATCAATCTTATTCTAGAGTTATTTCATTACATGTATATCTTCTCTCACATTGTCTTGGACCAGCTCTACTCAGTGGGTGAGATCCATCTTTACTGATATCGAATATATGTTCAATCTGTATTTGCATTAGAGTCATGTTTCTAGCTTTAAAAATATACTTGGAAATAATAAAACCTGATCATGCCAGGAAAAATGGGAACATTATAAATCAACCTCATTCATGAACATAGATTTTAAAATCTTAAAAAATTATCGAGTAGTATCTGGTGATATATAACATGAATAATACATCAAATCCAAATTAGGTTATTCTAGGGATGCAAGATTAACTTAACACATGAAAATTAGTCAATTTAACTTACCGTATTAACAGAATAATACAACCACACGTAATCGTGGGCAATAGATAACAACAAACATTATGCTTTCGTGGAAAATGATTAAAGCTTTTCATTCGAGTTTAGAAACAAGATAAAGATGATGGAAATGACCACTTGTATTCAACCAGTGGAATGGGCAAGAAAAATAAATAAATGTATAAATTAGGGAAAGGAAGAAATAAAACTATCATTATTTGCAGTTATGACCCTATAAATAGTGCAAAACAAATCTGCATAGATGTTCTTAGAATTAATACTGAGATTGATAAGGTTTCTGGATACAAGGTTAATTTACAAATTAATTTTATCTGTGTATACCAAGAAATAGAAAGTGAATGAGGCTGCCTTCCACTTTCATGTCAAGTGACTTTGGACATACCTTCTAACTTCTATTGTCTTAGTTCACTCATCTATAAAATATGGATGATAATACTATATTCTACTGATTTTATTTTTTCCGTATTTTAATATCTTTGATTAATTGTATTCCTTATTTTAACATATATGCCATATTTTTTCCTAGTCAACCATAAAAAACATTTTCCTCCCCAAAATGGCTGTCTTCTCTAATAGTTTCCCAAAGGCAAAGAGGATTAAAGTCATTTTAGAAATATGATTCCTTACTGTTTTAAAAGTAATTCCCCAGGATTAGATCCAAAGGTAGTTCACATTCAGTTTAAGATAGGAACTAGTATTTGCTTATATTTTTGCACATTCTTTAACTGTGGCCTAATATATAAGTGAAGAATTTTCTACCTTCATTGTAACTGAATAAAGTTATTCAGTTGGACAGAGTATGGAGTCCAGTTACCTACTTTTTATTTTACTTATAATGTAGACTGTGGTCCACAAACATGGAAATACAATGTATTATATCATATGCTATTTTATTTTGTTATTCAATTTTGTATCTGTCATTTGGTCATTTAACTGAAGATCTAATGAGAGAATATAAAATCCTTTCGGAATCTAGCATTTTTTGTAACATCCTTTTAAGCCTCTCCTGAATGGTTTCCTAAAAGAACGGGGGATGGTAATTGAGTCTTTCCTGAGAGCTTTTTAAACACAGCTGCACTTAACTGGAGACTTTCCTTATTCAGGTCATATTTATGTATATTTTGAATTTTTGGTTAAGACTTTTGACCCAAGCCTAATTATAAGCTAAGGGTCAGTTCTATTGTGTATAATGGGGCTTTCAGCATGGAACAAATATTTTTCTAAAGATAGAGAACATTTTTAAATGGATTTAGGATCAGCAATTCACATTTCCTCTTTGAACTTAATGTATGTTCTGCCAATCCTTTTTCTTTCCAATCTGACTTCTCTTTATCATCAGTGGTAATCATAAACTTCTGGAAAAGAAAGACATTTTATAATAAAACATAGACTTGATGTTTCAGACTTATCTTAATTGACTACTTCAGGTTTAATTACAAGTTGTTTAACCTGCCTTAAACACAGATAACTGTTCTTAAACATGAAGAGTAATGAATGCTTATCCAGAGAAAACCTATGTCAATCACTTGGTCCCAGTGATGTTAGTTGAGTGGCCTCCTATGTGCAAAGCTACCTGCCTTCCTCATTATTTTCCTAGTGAAATCATATTTTCACATGTGAAACAAATGTTAGATAGTGCTTTAAATATTATATTTCCTGATTTTTTAATTAGATTTACTTGGGCCTTGTTTGGCATATTTTTACTGTCTTTCTACAAGACTACAGTATAAAGTTGATGAGAAATTATTTTTCTCTTACTGACTGCTAACAGTACAGTATATACAATGTCACAGAATCCAACATTTAGTAGGCACTCAATAAATATTTATTAAGTTAGCCTTTAAACTTGTTAAAGAATAAATTATTTATATAAGAACCATCTTTTTTTTTTTATTGTTATACTTTAAGTTCTAGGGTACATGTGCATAACGTGCAGGTTTGTTACATATGTATACTTGTGCCATATTGGTGTGCTGCACCCATTACCTCGTCACCACCCATCAATTCGTCATTTATATCAGGTATAACTCCCAATGCAATCCCTCCCCACTCCCCCCCAATGATAGGCCCCGATGTGTGATGTTCCCCTTCCCGAGTCCAAGTGATGTCATTGTTCAGTTCCCACCTATGAATGAGAACATGCAGTGTTTGGTTTTCTGTTCTT
>NW_012123709.1:5720666-5738581 GCF_000951035.1 Colobus angolensis palliatus
GCAAAGTCTCAGGATACAAAATTAATGTGCAAAAATCACAAGCATTCTTATACACCAGTAACAGACAAACAGAGAGCCAAATCATGAATGAACTTCATTCAGAATTGCTTCAGAGAGAACCATCTTTTAAAGTAGTCTAGAGTCTTACCTATTCATTGCCACATTGATAAAGTAGTTACAGAACCATGAGGCAATATATAATAGGAAATAAGACAATGATATACCTAGAAAGACATCATGGACTTTTGTGTGGTATTCACAGAAGCAGCAGCATCTCTTTTTACTTTGTGTGTATATGTAAATATGCACCCTAACTACACATTAGGGTGATTATTCAAGAATAAAATGAACATACTAGAGATAACTCATTGGTGAATATGGAATCATAAAGTCAAAATCATTCTGAATTGCTTAATAGGGATTTTAAATTAAATAATATTGGATATTTAAGAACTTTACCTGGTACTAATTTAAATGAAAACAATATTCAATTCATTACAAAATGTATTTTAAGAATTAAGGCACAAGTACAGATTAGATATGAGTTTTGCCTTGACAGTGTATTATTTGTTAAGATATATTTTGTTGTATTTCATCTAATATTGATGTGAACATAGACTTGATAGATGATAATATTAAGGAATTATTATTTTTAAGTATGACAATGGTATTCTAGGTATATTCAAAAAGAAAAAGAGTTCCCTAGCTTTACTTACTGAAATGTATATGGATGAAATGCTATGAAATCTGGAATTTGCTTCAGTACAATCACAGTGAGGGTAGGAAGAAGTGGGTGAAAGTATAGATGAGAAAGAATAGCTTTGAACTGATCATTGCTAAAGCTAGATGTCAGGACCTCTACAGAGAGCTGAGTTCTCATTTGACTATATCTGAAAGAATAAAATTAGATAACCCATGAACTAATGAACCTCCTCTTAAAATTCTAAAGAAAAACAGACCTGATGAAGATGAATTAATTACCGTAGGTTTCTAAATTCTCTAAATTATTGGCTAGTTTTACAGGAAAATATTGAACATTTTTTCTAATCTTCATATTATGAAAACCCATATAATAACAACACTATGTTTTGATATGAAAATCCAGTTTAAAACCCACTTAGAAACCACTTTGGAGGGGCCAACATGGCCAATTAGAAGCAGCTGCAGTCCACGGCACTATCAGAGAGGAATGAAAGCTTCAAGTGAATTTAGCACCTTCAACTGAAATGTCCAAGTTCTTGCACTGGGACTGACTAAGCAAACAACTCAACCCACGGAGAAGGAAGAAAAAGCAAGGTAGGACAACAGCCCACCCAGGAGCAGCATGGAGCCAAAGGAACCCCCACCCCTAGCCAAGGGAAGTGGTGAGTGATTGTGTGGCCCTGCCCAGGAAACCACACTTCTCCCATGGATCTTTGCAACTCATGGATCAGGAGATCCCCTTGCAAGCCCACACTACCAGAGACTTGGATCTGATACACAGAGCTGTGTGAAGTCTTGGCGCAGCAGCCACTCAGGCACATACAGAGAACGAGGAGTTATACATATTCTGGTCCCAGGATCTCCAGCAAGGCAAGAGATCCATCCATACATATCCCTAGGAAGAGGGCGAATCCAGGGAGCCAAGCAGCATCATTCTGAGGTCCCCACTTCCACAGCACCTCACAAGTTAAGACTCACTGCTTGGAATTCCATCCAGTCAACAGCAACAGGCTGTAGTCTGCCTGAGATGGGACTGAGTTCCTGGGGGGAGGGGCAACTATCATCTCTGCAGTTTGGTCCACTCAACCATTCTGGCCTGCTGGCTTTAGAGAATACAAATGGTCCAGATGAGGAAGGGTCCCCCACAATGCAGCATACCTGCTCTACCAAAATCAGCCAGACTGCTTCTTTAAGCAGGTCCCTGATCCTGTTCCTACTGACTGGGTGAGAGCTCCCAACAGGGATCTCCACCTCCTACAGGTGTGTTTGGAACAGCAACTTGTCAGTAACCCCCTGGGACGGAGCTTTCAGAGGAAGGAACAAGCTGACATCTTTCCTCTTTCTCAGCCTTTACTGGTGATGCCTCCAGGCACTAGAAAAAAGAGGCAACTGGGGTCTGGAGCAGACCCCTAGCAAACCACAGCAGCCCTATGGAACAGTAGCCGACTGTTGAAAAAAAAACAAACAGAAAAAACAACATCAAGAAAAAAGACCTAACAAAAACCCTATTCAAACACCAGCAACCTCAAAGATCAAAGGAAAATAAGCCCACAAATGTGAGAAAGAATCAATGCAAAAACACTGAAAACTAAAAATGCCAGAGGGCCTCTTTTCCAAATGACTGCAGCACCTCTCCAGCAAGGGCACAGAACTGGGCTGAGGCTGAGATAGCTGACTTAATAGAAGTAGGCTTCAGAAGGTGGGTAATAATGAACTTAACTGAGCTAAAAGAGCATGAAATATTCTTTCATTTCTAAGAGTAATGAAAAAACAATACAGGAGCTGATAGCCAGAATAGCCATTCTGGAAAGGAACACAACCAACCTGTTGGAGCTGAAAAACAACATGAGAACTACACCATGAAATCACAAGTATCAATAGCAGGATAGACTGAATGGAGGAAAGAATCTCAGAGTTTGAAGATGATATTTCGGAAATGACACACACAGACAAGAATAGAGACAAAAGAATAAAAAGGAATGAAAAAAACCTCCAAGAATTATGGAATTATGTTAAGAGACCAAACTTACGACTGATCAGGGGTACCCAAAAAAGACAGGGAGAATGGAACCAAGTTGGAAAATATACTTCAGGATATCCTCTAGGAAAATTTCCCCAACCTAGTAAGACAAGCCAACATTCAAATTCAGGAAATGCAGAGAACCACAGTAAGATACTCCATGAGAGGTCAATCCCAAGACACATAATCATCAGATTCTCTGAGGTCAAAATGAAAGATAAAATGTCAAGGGTAGCCAGAGAGAAAGGCCAGGTCACCCACAAAGGGAAGCCCATCAAATTAACAGCACACCTCTCAGTGGAAACCTTACAAGCCAGAAGAGATTAGGGTAAATATTCAACATTCTTAAAGAAAACAACTTCTAACCCAGAATTTTATATCCAGCCAAACTAAGCTTCTTAAGCAAAGGAGAAATAAGATTCTTTTCAGACAGCCACATGCTGAGAGAATTTGTCACTACCAGGTTTGCCTAGCAAGAGCTTCTGAAGGATGCACTAAATACACAAAGAAAAAACTGTTACCAGCCACTACAAAAACACACTGAAGTACACAGACTAGTGACACTGTGAAGCAACCACATGAGCCTGCAAAATAACCAATTAGCATTATGATGACAGGATCAAATTCACACATAACAACACTAACTTTAAATGTAAATGGTCTAAATACCCAAATTAAAAGACACAGAATGACAAGCTGTATAAACAGCCAAGACCCATCAATATGCCGTCTTCAAGAGATCCATCTCACCTACAAAAACACAAATAGGCTCAAAATAAAAGAATGGAGGAAAATTTACCAAGCAAATGGAAAACCATAAAACTCAGGGGTTGCAATCCTAGTTTCTAATCAGACTTTAAACCAACAAAGATCAAAAAAGACAAAGAAGGGCGTTACATAATGGTAAAGGGTTTGATCCGACAAGAAAATCTAACTGACCTAAATATATATACACCCAACAAAGGGGCATCCAGATTCATAAAGCAAGTTATTAGAGACCTTCAAAGAGACAGACTCACATACAATAATAGTGGGAGACTTTAACACCCCACTGACAATATTACACAGATCATTGAGACAGAAAATGAACAATGATATTCAGGACCTGAACTCAGCTCTGGACTAAGTGGACTTGATAGATACCTACAGAACTCTTCACCTAAAAACAACGGAATATACATCTTATCACCACACAACACTTACTCTAAAGTTAATCACATAATCGGAAGTAAAACACTCCTCAGCAAATTCAAAAGAACTGAAGTCATAACGAACCATCTCTCCGACCACAGCACAATCAAATTAGAACTTGAGATTAAGAAATTTACTCAAAACCACACAACTACGTGGAAATTGAACAACCTGCTCCTGAATGACTCTTGGATAAGTAATGAAATTAGGCTGGGCATGGTGGCTCACACCTGTAATCCTAGCACTTTGGGAGGTAAAGGCAGGAGATCACCGGAGGTTAGGAGTCGGAGACCAGCCTGGCCCACATGAGGAAACTCCATCCCTACTAAAAATACAAAAATTAGCCAGGCATAGTGGCACGTGCCTATAATCCCAGCTACTCAAAAGGCTTAGGCAGGAGAATTGCTTTAATCCGGGAGGCGGAGGTTGCAGTAAGTCGAGATCACCCCACTGCACTGCTGCCTGGGTGACAGAGTGAAACTCCATCTCAAATAATAATAACAATAATGATAATAATGAAATTAAGGCAGAAATGAAGAAGTTCTTTGAAACTAATGAGAACAGATAGATAATGTGTCAGTATCTCTGGGATGCAGCTAAAACAATGTTAAGAGGGAAATTTATATTATAGCACTAAATGCCTACATCAGAAAGCTAGAAAGATCTCAAGTTAACAACCTAGCATCACAACAGAAAGAACAAGAGAATCAAGTGCAAACAAACCCCAAAGCTAACAGAAGACAAGAAATAACTAAAATCAGACCTTAACTGAAGGAGATAGAGACACAAAACCCTTCAAAAAAAATCAGTGAATCTAGAAGATGTGTTTTTTTAATTAAAATACTAATAAAGATGTAAAGAAAGAAGAATGAAATAAAATGAAATGATAAGGGAGATATTGCCACTCACCCCACAGAAATAGAAACAGCCATCAGAGAATAATGTAAATACATCTATGAACATAAACTAGAAAATCTAGAAGAAATGGATAAATTCCTGGACGCATACACCCTTCCAAAACTGAACCAGAAAAAAATTGAATCTCTGAATAGACCAATAATGAGTTTTGAAATTAAGGCAGTAATACTTAGCCTACCAACCAAAAAATACCGAGGTCCAGATGAATTCATAGCTGAATTCTACCAGAGGCACAAAGAAGAGCTGGTACCATTTCTGCTGAAACTATTCCAAAAAATTGAAAAGGAGGTCTCCTTTCTAACTCATTCTGTGAGGTCAGCATCATCCTGATACCAAAACCTAGCAGAGATAACAATAACAACAACAAAAACCTCAGGCCAATTTTCTTGATGAACATCAATGCAAAAATCCTTAGTGAAATACTGGCAACCCAAATCCAGCAGCACATCGAAAGTTTATCCACCATGATCAAGTTGGCTTCATCCCAGGATGCAAGTTTGATTCAACATGTACAAATCAATAAATGTGATTCATCACATAAACACAACTAAAGACAAAACCACATGATTATCTCAATAGGTATAAAAAGGGCCTTCAATAAAATTCAGCATCTCTTCGTGTTAAAAACTCAGTAAACTAGGTATTGAAGGAACATGCCTCAAAATAATAATAAGAGCCATAAATGATAAACTCACAACCAATATCATGTTGAATGGGCAAAAGCTGGAAACATTCCCTACAAAACCCAGCATAACACAAGGATGCCCTCTCTCCCCACTCCTGTTCGACATAGTATTGAAAGTTCTGGCCAGGGAAATCAGGTAAGAGAAATAAATAAAGAGTATTCAAATAGGAAGAGAAGAAGTCAAATTATCTTTGTTTGCAGATGACATAATCCTATATCTAGAAAACCCCATCATCTCAGCCCAAAAGCTTCTTAAGCTGATAAGCAACTTCAGCAAAGTCTTAGAATATAAAATCAGTGTGCAAAAATTACTGACATTCCTATACACCAACAACAAGCAAGCAGAGAGCTAAATTATGAATGAACTCCCATTCACAATTGCTACAAAAAGAATAAAATACCTAGGAATACAGCTAGCAAGGGAAGTGAAGAATCTCTTCAAGAAGAACTAAAACTACTGCTCGAAGAAATCAGAGAGGACACAAATGGATAAACATTCAATGCTCATGGAGAGGAAGAATCAATATCATGAACTGGTCATACTACCCAAAGTAATTTATAGATTCAATGCTATTCCCAGTAAACTACCATTGACATTCTTCACAGAACTAGAAGAAACTATTTAAAAATTAATATGGAACCAAAAAAGTAGGCTAAATAGCCAAGACAATCATAAGCAAAAAGAAGAAAGCTGGAGGCATTGTGCTATACAACTTCCAACTATACTACAAGACTACAGTAACCAAAACAGCATGGGACTGGTACAAGAACAGACACATAGACCAATGGAATTGAACAAAGAACTCAGAAATAAGACTACACATCTACAACCATCTGATCTTTGGCAGAAACAAGCAATGGGGAAAGCATTCCCTATTTAATAAATGATGCTGGGAGAACTGGCTAGCCATATGCAAAAAATTGAAACTGGACCCTTTCCTTATACCATGTGCAAAAACTAACTCAAGATGGGTTAACAACTTAAATGCAAAACCAAAACTGTAAAAGCCCTTGAAGAAAACCTAGGCAGTATCATTCAGGACATAGGCATGGGCAGAGATTTTATGACAAAGATGCCAGAAGCAAAAATTGACAAATGGGATCTAATTAAACTAAAGAGCACAGAAAAAAAAAAATGTCAACAAAGTAAACAGACAACCTACAGAATGGGAGAAAATTTTTGCAGTCTATTCATCTGACAAAGGTCTAATATCCAGAGTCTACAAGGAACTTAAACAAATTTACAGGAAATAAACAACCCCGACATGAACAGACACTTCTCAAAAGAAGGCATACATGCAGCCAACAAATATATGTAAAAAAACTCAACATCATTGATCATTAGAGAAATACAAATCAAAACCACAATGAAATACCATCTCATGCCATTCAGAATGGTTATTACTAAAAAGTCGAAAAACAAGAGATACTGGCAAGGTTGCAGAGAAAAAAGAATGCTTTTACACTGTTGGTGAGAGTGTAAATTAGTTCAACCATTGTTGAATACAGTGTGGCAATTTCTCAAAGACCTAGAGGTAGGAATACCATTTGACCCAGCAATCCCATTACTGAGTATATGCCCGAAGGAATATAAATTATTCTTTTATAAAGATTCATGTGCACATAGGTTCATTGCAGCACTGTTCACAATAGCAAAGACATAGAATGAGCCTAAATGCCCATCAGTGATAGACTGGATAAAGAAAATCTGGTACATACACGCCATGGAATACTGTGTAGCCTTAAAAAAAAGAACAAAATCTTGTCCTTTGCAGGGACATGGATGGTGTTGGAAGCCATTATCCTTAGCAAACTAACATAGGAACAGAAAACCAAACACCGCATGTTCTCACTTGTAAGTGGGAGCTGAATGATGAGAACACATGGACACATGGTGGGGAACAACACACATAGGGGCCTACTGGGGGCATGGGGTGGGGGTAGGGAAAACATTAGGAAGAATACCTAATGGATGCTGCACTTAATACCTAGGTGATGGGATGATCTGTGCAGCAAACCACCATGACACACATTTACCTATGTTATCTTTAGATCATTTTTACCTTTTTAAAAAAATGTTTCTTTTTGACCTGAAATTAGCAGAATCTTATGTAAGTATCCTTCCCTATTCCATTTTTAAATACAAATTTAGAGGACTTTGAAAAATTAAAAATGGACATCCATGACCTGTTTGATGCCCATTAGATCCCTGTAGTACTTAGATCCATGTTTGGTTCTCTATTCCTGTGTTAGTTTGCTGGATAATAGCTTCCAACTCCATCCATGTCCCTGCAAAGGACAAGATCTTGTTCTTTATGGCTGCATAGTATTCCATGGGGGTATATGTACCACATTTTCTTTATCTAGTCTATCATTGATGGGCATTTAGGCTGATTCCATGTCTTTGCTATTGTGAATAGTGCTGCATTGAACCTATGGGTGCATGTATCTTTATAATAGAATAATTTATATTCCTTTGGGTATATACTCAGTAATGGGAGGATTACCAGGTCAAATGCTATTTCTGCCTCTAGGTCTTTCAGGAATCGCCACACTGTATTCCACAATGGTTGACCTAATTTACACTCCCACCCACAGTGTAATATGCAATAATAAATTTAACCCAGAATGAATATAAGTTTAATTTCTTACAGATATGCTTAGTGCTTTAAGTTTCATCATGTATATTACTTTGGCCAGTTTTGGACAAGGTTATTAATTTATATATTAACTAATTTATGTAATTGGAATCATTTGTTAATGGTGCTAGCCTATTACTTTCTAATGATGGCCTGACATTGCACTATCAACCTTTTTCCTACTGGAGTATTTTAATTGATGCTTTTTTACTTTGTCTTTTCTTCCTATAATAGCTATATGATATTTTTCTCTTTTCTTTGAACAATTCATAGCCTAACTCTGTGCCTTTTGTAGTATAATACTTTTGCTTCTTTGCATGATTGCAAGATACCAAGTATTCGTATCATTGCTGTGTGATGATACGAATCAATAACCATGTAAAATAACAGAAGTTATTCTGTTATTTTACATGGTTATTGGCCACATTGCATCACCAATATCGATCTGTTTGCCATTCTCAGATATGGGTCTTTTTCATTAATAGATAAACTCCCCCTCCCTCTTTTTTCTTTTTTTTTGAGATGGAGCGTCGCTCTGTCGCCCAGGCTGGAGTGCAGTGGCCGGATCTCAGCTCACTGCAAGCCCCGCCTCCCGGGTTTACGCCATTTTCCTGCCTCAGCTTCCCGAGTAGCTGGGACTACAGGTGCCCGCCACCACACCTGGCTAGATTTTTGTATTTTTGTAGTAGAGACGGGGTTTCACCGTGTTAGCCGATCTGCCTGCCTCGGCCTCCCAAAGTGCTGGGATTACAGGCTTGAGCCACCGCGCCCGGCCACTGCTCACTTTTTAATGTTTTAGTTTCACTAAATTTAAATTCCACTTAACTTATTCAATTTCAGCTTTTTTTTTTTTTAGCTTCCTGTTTCCCCATTTCTTATTCTGCTCACTAATCTTTTTCCTTCTTACTTGACATCCTCACACAAGCTGTGTATGGATAACTGCACATTTGAAGTGAACTGTGTGAGGATAACATCCTTTCTTTAATAAAGGAAAAGGACCAAAATGAAACTTCACCTCCCATCTGAAAATCATTGACTCCCCTTCTACAAAATAGTGTATATTTGAATCAGTTATATTTTCTTTTTCTCCTTTATTGCTTTGTAGTGTAATTGTATGTGCATGCAATTTGTAGTGTAATTGTATGTGCAACTTGTTATGACTTCTTACTTCCTAATATAACAATAACATTAACGATAATTATCGTCACTAATAGTACTGAACATCTACGTTGAGATAGACACTCTTTTGAGGGCTCCATATGTCTTGTATAATTTAATTCTAAATTACCAATTATTGAATATTACTAAGTACTATCCTTGTCACCACTTTGCACACCTGGTAAGTTGTAGAGTGGGAATTCAAACATAGGCATCTGACCCCAAGGCCTGAGCAATTTTAACTGCAATAATATATGGCCTTTTAAAAAGTACGATTAAGACAATGTGTTCATGATGCCAAAACAACCAGTTGAAAAAGGTGAAACTAATCCAAGCCAGATTGTTCTTTATTGAGATAAAAAGGAATACAGCTGATCAAATTATATTACTTTCCATTTAATTCATTTTGTAGTGCAGATGCAATGTGAAAATTGGTTGTCATAAATATTTTTTCTTTCTCTTTTAGTGTCATTGGCTCCTTTTTTCTTTTAACTTTCAAATTTATCCTTTTGCCTAATTTTTTCATTAATTTCTTCTGAAAACCCACATATACTCACACACCAAAAATATGTTACTTGGAAATGATATTGGATTGGTTATATGAACATGTGAATTATTTTTATAAATTATTTTCTGATATTTTAAAATTTAGGAATACAAAAACTTTATGTTTATGAAGAGTCTTATCAATTTCCATCCTAGGAGCTGATTCGAAGTAACGTAGGGAGTTTTCGTAGCTGACTTGGCATCTGGAGCACAGGATTTTGGTACTCCCATTATGTGCTGTTGTCCTATCTATGGTCACAGCTACAGTGGTGTCAAACAGTTTTGGACACACTGACAGTGCTCTACCAAAAGCTCCAGGCATGCATTTCTCCATTCTTCTGCCTCAGGGCTTTCTCTGAAGCCAAAGGCCCTCCCTCAGCTCTTGTGTCAGGGAAGACTGGAAGGGTGAGGGACTTGCCACCACCTGCAGCAACCCTCAATAATGGAGACAAGACAGGATATTGAGAATAAAGGCACTAACCTGACATCCTTCAGATGAACAATTTTGGGGCACATTCTACAGAGTTCCTCAGAAAATCCGCAGTAGAATTGATCCTTGGCTGCCCAGATCATTAAACAACTCAATAGCATTGACTTTTCCTTCCCTGTCTCGTTCTCCTCACTCTGCTTTCTGGGATTCATCTTCCAAAAAAATTACCAACATCCGAGTTCAAATGTTAGACTCTCTTTTGGGACAACCCAAACAAAGATAGGAATTTAAAATTAAATCTTCCAATAACTTATAGCACCCAGTGTTCTTTTGAATCCTGCATTTTCAAATTTTCAATGGTACTCTAAAAACCTTTTTAGCCCTATGTACATGTCATATACTAGCATGATTTATCTGTTTCAGGGAGATGATAGATTTATATATACCTGAAATGTACATTTAAATGCTTCAAATCTATATTTTAAAGTAAAAACTCTTGAATTTTGAGATCATTTAAAGAGCATTTGTTACTGTATGTTTACCTTCTCTAACTATGCATAGTTCTGTTGTTAAAACCCAATGATAAAGGAAGGGACGTATTTCCTTAACTTGACATTTCATTCTGCAGGATGTTATTTTTTCCAGGAATTCTGTTTTATGGGACTGTATTAGGAAAGTGTTTATTTGACATCTGTCATTATAGGTTTCATTTACTGTTTTCTTTATTTTATCTTACTCTTGAAGGTCAAAAACCAGTGTATTCAAGAAAACCTCCTACCAGGTACCAGTGGACTATCAACATCTGAGCCACGTTTCTCTCATTCAGTGGAGAAAGCATGTTACATGCAGCTGCTTAAGCCTTTTCTTTTCTCCAAGGTGCTAATTTAGTTAGTGTTTAGTGAGTAACAAAATTACCTTTAAAAACAGAAAATAAATTAACAGGTTTATTTATTTTTCTTTATTTTTATCCTTCCCAAAACCTGAATCTATACATGTCTGGTATTAAATAATGTTTAATGATTAACATTGACTGTCTGGTGATATGTAATTATTTAGAAATTCAAAAACATCAAGGTTGTAGAGAGAAAAAGTAAAACCTGTGGATTTGAAGTGTGTCAGAAATGTATTCGAAAGCTTTATGCAAATAACCAAGCCTCCTTTCTATAGTCAGGTCTCAGATGCATATGTGTATGTATGCTGGGTAGGTTTTCTGCTTCCTAAAGTGCTTTTGTTAACACCATAATTTTAAATTAAGTTTTTCAGAAAGCTGTTCCTGCTGTACATTTTGGCATCTAAGATTAGGTCAGTGGCCATAAATCTCATTTATGTACTTAATGCAAAGGAGATATTGCTGTCTTGGGAATCATGTGAGCCAGATTCCTTACTTTGCCCCTCTTACAAGATATTGACATATAAAACAAAATGCTTCCATTTTGTTTTGCATCTTTCTTCATTTAAAACTTTAAATAAAGAATGTTTATGCAGGGTTCTTTTTCATTCATAAAAATGGAAATCACCCTTAGTGTCTGCATGAGTAGGCTTGTATTCTTGTTCACGTATTCGCATGATTGATTGGCCCATAAAATCTTTACATTTGGCTTGTGCAGCTGAGTTCACGGCTGAATACGGAATGATAAAGAAGCTTTAGCATTTTGTAGAAAGCGAAGAAATCATGCCTTCTAGATGGCCCTTAAGCTAGCTTTTAACTGCCTGGAAATCAAGTAGAAATGTATAATCAAACTTGTCATTAAAACACGTGTTTAGTGTAAATCTTTGGAGCATAATCTGTAAATTAATGCAAAAAGATTCTCTAATATTTGTTTGGTTGTCATTATATTTGCATGGAAATCTGCCAATCCAAACATATATTTTTTTTAACCTTTCTATCCCTCAGAAGTTAAAATAGAAATGATGGATTGTGTCACTGACCAGTCCAGCAGCCTATTTCTTTCAACACATTACTGTGTATTTACTGTTTTAGCTATATTGTTTTCAATTTCTGGCAAATAGTCAGTTTTTGATCCTGAGTAAAAAATGTCAGTGCTCACATTTCCTGTGGGGTTTTGGCCTTTTTGTGAAAAGGTAGGGGAGAGCTAAGTGAATTACGATGCTGTCATCTGAAGAAACCACAATGTATTTCTTTGCCAAATTTTAGCAAGAACAGAACTGATCATCTGCTTGTACAAGCCTTTCCTTGAACCCTACCAGCAGTTTCACTCAGGCTTCTCTGCCTGTTCTCTTTCATGCTGTGAGAATGTAGCATACAGAAGTCCCTTTAACCTTCCCTTTGCAAGATTAATTGATTTAGTTAACCACAAGGAAGATAAATTTTGTCAAAGGAATTTAGAAGTCTAAATTTAGAAATTCAGGTATTTAGATTTTCACAACTAAGCTAAATAATATTAAAATTAAAATAAGTTGCCTCAATGCAAATAGTTTATGGAGAATCCTTGTCTTTTATTATTTTATTTTATTTTATTTTATTTATTGAAAACTGACACCTCTTTCAACCACAGCTCTATTTCCCTGCATTCTATATATACACAAATGCTATCTGCTACTACCAGATACATTTGTGTATAATAATCTTAGAAATCAATACGTTCTGAGTGTTAATAATAGCTAATACACATTGTAATTATCTGGTATTATAGCTTATCATGCTTATGTGTACCTCAATCACCATGAGTCTGTATCTTCTAGTATCTTCTACTGACTGATATGGTTTGGCTCTGTGTCTCCACCCAAATCTCATCTTGAATTGTACTCTCGTAATTCCCATATGGGAGGGACCCAGTGGGAGGTAATTGAATCATAGGATCAGTTTCCCCCATACTGTTCTTGCAGTAGTGAGTAAGTCTTATGAGATCTGATGGCTTTATCAGGGGTTTCCGCTTTTGCATCTTCCTCATTCTCTCTCTGCCCGCTGCCATCCACGTAAGATGGGAGTTACTCCTCCTTGCCTTCCACCATGATTGTTGAGGCTTCCCCAGCCATATGGAACTGTAAGTCCAATTAAACCTCTTTCTTTTGCAAATTGCCCAGTCTTGGGCAATTTATCAGCAGCATGAAAATGGACTAATACACTGGCCCACAAGGAAGTGTCTGTTTGAACTAATGACATTCTTTTCCTACCTACTTGGAACAATTCATTTAAAAATTCTCAGTGTTAAGAATTGTGACAAGGATTCTTCTTTAGTTTTACATAACTTCACATTATCTTCCTTGATAAATAATTTGAGTCTTTATTTCCTCTTAGTACCTTGTTCTCTTATCACCTTTTCTTCTTTTGGTCAGTCGTATCCAGTCTTTCCATAACATTCATTTAGCAATACTTTTTAAGCACCTACTCTGTGTCAAGTACTATGCTAGTTGCTGGATTTATTACAGAGAATAAAGTAGACATTTTCTGTACTCACAACGTTTAGAGTCTAGTGGGGAAAATACATGTAATTATACAAAGTAGAGGAGAGACAGAGACAAAAAGGGAAAGAGGAAGAAATGCGCCTAACTCAGATTTTTGCATTCCAGGTGTCAAAGGGGTTACCAGGTGAAGATGCAGAAAGAAGGAGAAAAATGGTGCCTGTCAGAGATAATTAATAGCATTTTAAAGCCTAGGAGCAAGAGAGAGTATGATGACACAGAGGACCTGAAAATAGTGGTAGAGGCTATGATAGACTCTACCTTTTCACAATGAGGAAATATGGAGCTCATTAATTTATATTTATATTTACATATATATATGTAAGTTTGCCTAACTTCGTCCAAGTGCATTGAAGTTTTGATAGTTCATGTTGCAGTGAAGATGAGTGAACTAAACAGAGAAGCTCTCATGTTGTAGAGGAGTTTAAATAAGGTACAGTAGTCATAGCATTATGCTGTTGTAGCTGGAGGGTTTGCAGTATATTTGATCAGGAGTTAAGCAAATAACTAAGGAGCCAAGTGGTCATGGTATAAGTTGATAAGTTTCGATATGGTAAGGTAGAGATTCAAACTAGAGAGGGGCTGCTCAGTCTAAAGTTACTCAAAATACTCTATTTGTCTAATAAACCACAGGCTTAAAACCTCTGAATCAACCCAGCTGTCTTATTTCCTACATGAGGAAACCAAGGCCTAGGGAAGTTAGAGACCAAAGTTTCACAACAAGTGAGCAGCAAAGATGACACTGGAACACATCTCCTGACTTTCACTTCACTCACTCACCATTGTTTAAAGAACCTTTTCTGGAAATTTTTGTCAGTACTTTTGGAACAGAAAACTTATATTTGATTTCAGAAAGTTGATTTTAGGAAGCATTTACAAACTAGACTACAACTGCTAAGCAAGAACTACAATATTTAATATGCTGCAAAAGCTTGCAGCATTACACATAATGTAACCAGTGTAGATTGCAGAATACAAGATTTGAATGATTAAGGCAAATTCCTTATATAGAAATTTGGACATTTTATAGGGGCTCTGCACTTGTAGTTCTTCTCCCCAAAAATGGCATGGCTCACTTCTTCATGCCTCTTACATGTCACCTTCTCAGCAAGGTCTTTCCTGACTACTCTATGAATGCCACACTCCCACTCTAATATTTCCTCTGCTGGTTCCTTGCCTTAAATGTCTGTTTAACACTCATCCCTGTCTAACATGGGATATATTTTACTACTTTAGTTTTTCATACTGTCTGTGATCGTCAGCTACAATGTAGGTTCTTAGTGAGGTAGGGATGGGGTGGTAAAAATTCTGACATCCTGAAGGAACTTAGTAAATATTTATTGAATACTACATAAAGCACAATTATTCTGTCACTTCTAAGACGACTTGCATGCCAGACATGGTGGCTCATGCCTGTGATCACAGAACTTTGGGAGGCTGAAGTGAGAGGGCTGCTTGAACCCAAGAGTTTGAGACCAGCCTGGGCAATATGGCAAGACTCCATCTCTACAAAAATTTTTTAAAAAATTAGCTGGGCATGGTGGTGCATGTCTGTAGTCCCTACTACTCAGGAGGCTGAGGTAGGAGGATCGCTTGAACCTAAGAGGTTGAGGCTGCAGTAAATCACGTTTGCACCACTGCACCCAGCCCAGGCAACAGAAAGACCCTGTCTCTTAAAAAAAATTATTTTTAAATTTTAAAAGATTATTTGGCTAATTTTAAAAGAAACTAAAGTAAAAACTAATTTATTAATTATGTATGTAACTTAGTATTTCCATATACAAAATTTGCAAAGACAATTGAGCTTTAATAGGTAGTTATATTTTGTATTTGACAAATCAAAATCAGTTTTGACTGTTTTCAAGAAAAATGATAATAGGTTTATGCTATTTTTATCTGTGGATATGAAAAAGTTCAATGTTAGAGGAGAGAATACAATAAAAGTAAAGGTGAGACAGAGTAAGTTTACACACGTTCGAGTTCAGAAAACACTGACAATTTTCTAAACTCATGGTGCCAATTTCCACTTCCATCAGCAATGTATTGTTTTTGTTCCATATCTTTGTCAATAGTACTGTCGGGGTTTTTTAAATTTTTTGTATTCTGATTGGTATATTGTGGTATCTTGTGTTGATTTTAGTTTACATTTACCTAATTACTACTGAGATTGAACTTCTCGCCATGTATTTATCAGCCATTTTGTGTCTTGTCTATTTTTCTATTGTGTTATCTGTCCTTTTTATTGATTTACATTATTTCTTTATATATTCTAGATGTGAGAACTTTGTCAAATATTTTTGTTGGAGATATCTTTTCCCATTCTGTTGTTTGACTTTTCACTGTTTTACTGGTATCTTGTATGAGCAGAATTTGTCAATTTAGTGCAGTACAGTTTATTATTTTTTCCTTATCGTTAGTGCTTTCAGTGTCCTCTTTAAGAAAACATTTACAAGTTCAGGGCCATGAAGAAATGTTATGATATCTTCTAGAAAGTTTATTGTTTACCTTGCAGATTTGGATCCACAGTACCCCCTCCTCCACCCCCAGCTGATTTTTGTGGCTGGAGTGAGGTCAGGTGTTCGATTTTATGTTTTCCACATGTACATGCAATGGAATCAGCCCCATTGATGAAAAGGATAATTCTTTCTCCAGGGCTATGCACTGTTACCTTTCTCATAAATTAAGTATTCATACAACTGTGTCCCTTTTTCCAAACTCTTTTATCTGTTCTCTTGGTCTAATTGTCTGCTTTTGTTCTAATATCACAATGTCTGAATTATAGTAGCTTTTAAGTAAGTCTTGATATTTAATAGCGTAAGTCCTCCAGCTTTGTTCGTTAGAATTATCTTGGTATTTTTTAACCATTTGCATTTCCATGAACATTTTAGATTCAGTTTGTCAATTTGAACAACAACAACAAAAAAAACCCAGCTGGAATTCAGATTAGGAACGTATTAAACATATAAACTAATTAGGGGAAAATGTCAAACTTCAAAATCTGGACAGCAAATGCACAATCACATGTGATGCTAAGGAACCTTCGAATCCAAAAAGGAGAAATCAAGGGCACCAAATGTAACAAATTCCTGTACTTTTTCCATCTTTTTGTGATTTTTTGCACTGGGCTATGTAAAAATTCTTCAGCTCAATCTTCCAGCTCAATAAGCTGATGATTCTATCTGTTCCTTCTGCTATTCATCCCAAGTACTAAGATTTTGTTTTATTTAAACTTATCATTGTTTCACTTTCATAGCAGCCAGTTTTGTTAAGACAGGCACATCTTTCCTAATTTATCTGGTACTAATTATAATAATTTTATTTTGTTTCCCATATGAATTCGGTTTCCTAAAAGGTAAAATTCTTTTGTTTGTTGAGTTCAGTGCCTCATGCCTCTTTTTCGTGCCTGTATTGGTTTTGCTTCAATTTTGGTAGTTATTGACCATCAGTTTATATTTATGGACAAGCATCTTGATTCCTGATTACTGCTATCTGCAGTGTATGTTCTCAGTTTCAGTGACAATCTTTTATCTCCTGGTCCTGAGTGCAGGTTCCAAATATAAGAGCTGTCTTTGGGAGATAGAGGAGAGGAAATGTTAGAAGTTGTAAAAGGAACTGCTAGAAAGGACTGAGAACAACTTAAGTAACAACATTATAAGGCATAGTAGAAGGAAGGAGCAGTTTTGTATCTACGTAAGTGATGCACTTATCTGTATTATATTCTTCGTCTTATTTTTGTTGAGTTTAAGAAAAATAGGGTTTATCTTTCCCTCTCATTCCTCCTACTTCTCCAGTTAGCAATTTCTATTTGTAACTATTTTGAAAGATGCCTTATAACTTTATGCAACAGATTATCTCTCTACTAATATGGCATCTTCAGACATTCTCTATTGCTCTATTGTCCCCTACTATAAAGGGTGGGGAATTAGTTAAATTTTATTTGATGTTTACCATATGCTGGGCACTGTATTAACTCATTTATCCTCACAACAACCCTGAATTATGTACTGTTGTTATCCCCATTTTACAGATGATGAAGCTGAGGCATCTAGAAGTTAATGAGGTCAAATCTACATAGCAAGCCAGTGGTGGGATACACTCAAGCACACCGGCTTTGATGCCTCTGCTTTAACCTCTTTGCAATATGGCTTCTCCATAGGTCAGCAAAATACCTATATTATAACTCTGTTATTGAAGGATTATATA
>NW_012123709.1:5738786-5794671 GCF_000951035.1 Colobus angolensis palliatus
TCATTTTTTTTTTTTGTATTTTTTAGTAGAGACGGGGTTTCACCGTGTTAGCCAGGATGGTCTCTATCTCCTGGCCTTGTGATCCGCCCGTCTCGGCCTCCCAAAGTGCTGGGATTACAGGCTTGAGCCACCGCGCCCAGCCCTAGCTATGAAATTTTAAATGATAAATTTAAGTGTAGAACTTTGTCATATGTTATAAAACTATTTCCTGCAGAATTCTAATAGCAATGGTTCCTCAGTACTGATGCTTAGCAAATATGTATTGGATGAATTCTTGTGCTGCATTTAGTTGTTTTATTAGTAATTGTGAAAATAATTCCCCTGTACTGTTAAAGCAATTTGATGGTAGAATAACTTTAGAGCATTAATCCTTACTTTTAAGTGAATTCTGCTTGGGCAAACAATACATAAAGATGAAATGATCCAGCATAAAGTGAACAATAGGCTTTTATTAAAATGTCTAACTGTGGCAGTAACTAAAGAGGTCAGCTGGCGACTGCACTGTTTTGGAAAGCTACTGACTTTGGGAGCAAAGCGATGTTGACAAAGTCACCTCTACTGTTCAGATTTTGAAGTTTGATGACATCCTGTGTTCACTCTGTAAATAAAAATACCTTAAGAAAAAAAAAAGGAAACAAAATGTTTTTCCCTCCTTCCCCAAATGGCACACTCTCTTGGCTGTAGTCCCATAAATATGTTCATTGAAACAAAACCAAAAATGTGTAAAGCCAGACATAAAACCAAAATTCTCTGTAAGAAAGCTGACTTGAAGACATTCACAGAAAAGTGACACGTCTAAAGCCTCTTATACCTTAATAACATCATCCTTAAATAGATTTTTTAATGCCATGTTCAGAATTTGACCTTGTTTTTAAAAATCCAATTTAATTACTTTATGTCCCCACTATATAAGATTTGAGAAGAAAAGGATTAAAATCCATCTCAAAGTCATCCGTGAGCATTGTCTTCATTATTTTTTCTTTTATTCTTTTATTTGTTGTTTAAATAACATAATATTTGAATGAAAATGTTAAAAATTCCGTTCAAAGGCGTTGTTAAACTCCTTCTGAAAACTGAAGAGAGTTTTCCTATTTTTTTTATTCCTTCAATCAAGTATTTATAACCTGAGATAAACATGATGTTCAGAGGCATATAATAGAGTTCAGAGTATAAGAACAAGCTGATGATAAAGTAGTTTCCTACTAATCCAGGAAATGTCCCACAATACAGAATAGTTTGGAAAATATGGGAGAAAAATTAAGAGATATAGAGGAGAATTTGAAGAGGTCACACTTTCAAATAAATAGGAATAAATAGATGGTGGTAGAAAAATAATTTTTGAAAATAGAAGAAAATTGTCCTTAGTTTTAAAAACTTATGATTATTCAGATTAAAGCTCCCACCCAAAACTTGGTAGATGCTGTCAGGGTTCTACTCTCCAACTCCAAAGCAAAACAGAAATGTAGCGATACAGAAAAGACAAGGAAAGGAAATTTTAAATCATACAGGTTTGACATGACCAAAAATTATTAGAAAATGGTCGTGAAACTGCCTTTGCAGAATTATGATAGTAAAAGAAATCTGACATAGTTGACTCCATTTTGCTTCTTACCTCCAAGCCATCTTTGATCATTCCTAGGCGAAGGCTAAGCTAACCTTGGGAGGAATTTACTTTGTAGTTTAAGGCAAGTATGACAATAGTCTCTCCCTAATCTAACCCTCTCCTTGCTTAGAGACCAAAAACCTCCTTTGTAAGAATAAGATTATGGAAAGGGCTTCAATGTGGCTAAAATGTAGGGCTAGTGTCTATAATCCCTTACTGCTCAAGATTCATGTGGCCAGAGGTCACAAGATTTATGACTTTTCCAATTATTCCTATAGATAACATCACTATGTAGAAGCTAAGATTGGTTTTCAAGATATTTTTTCAGACTGACCCCACGTCCCCACGTGGACCCATGACTCATGACTCAACTGGTCCTGCAGCCCCACTGGAGGTAGACTCAGTGCATGAGGGCTGTTTTCCACACCCTTGTGATTTCATCCCCAACCAATCAGCAACACCCATTTCCTGGCCTCCTGCCCACTAAATTCTCCATAAAAATCCTAACCCCTGAGTCTTTGGAGAGACATATTTGAGTGATAACTTCAGTTCTCCTGTGTGGGCCGGGTTCCCGTCAGTTAAACTCTTTCTCTACTGCAATGCCAGAATCTCAGTGAACTGATTTTGTCTGTAAAGTGGTCAGGGTGAACCCATCAGGAAATTACAGTGGCAGTACAAATTGAGAAGTGGGAAGAAGCATGTCTATTCAGAGTCACCTCTAGATGAGTGAAATAATATTAGGAGGACCTTTTTTAGAAAATCCATAAAACTGCCTTTTTTCTTACCTTCTTATTGAAGTATTCCCACAGAGAAAAGAGCACAAATCAAGAATACAACTTAATGAATGTTTACAAAGTGATCACACCTGTATAACAGTTACCCAAGTCAAGAAATAAAACGTTATCAAAACCACAGAAGTTCTCCCTCCTTTGTGCCCTTCGCAGTCACTATTGTTCCCCTCTTTCCAGAAGGTAACCACGGTTCTCACAATTAATACATAGATGATTAGTTTTGCTTGTTTTTGAACTCTATATAGATGAAAATATTTGGTGTTTACTCCTGTGTATTCTGTTGTTCCTGGCCTCTTTTGAAACCACCTTTACAAAATTATAGGACAAATATGACATAGTTGACTCCATCTTGCTTCGAGCCTTACAAGCTGGCTGTCTTCACTCTGTCCTTGGCATAGGCCAAGCTAACCATGGGAGGAATTTAGTTTATAGTTTAACCTTAAAGCAAGAGTGATGATAGCTCTCTCCAAAGCTAAACTGCATTTGTAAAACTATTGAAAGACCACAAGATTAGGATTACGGAAGGAAACTGAACTCTGCTAAAATGTAGGCATAGTTTCTGTAATCCCTTACTGCTCAGAGGTCATCACGGGATCAGAGGTCACAAGATTTGTGACTTCCCTAGTTGCTCCTGTAGATAACATCACAATTGAAGAACCTAAGATTGGCCTTTTGAGGGTTTTTTTCAGACTTTTCCATTTCTGATGACCAGCTGACTCCACTCATACCCATGGAATTTAGGGAGACCCTTCAGAGAGGTCAGGGTTCAGAAAACTGACTGAAGATTTTGAGAGCTTTTATTTTTTTTCTCCCTACCAAAATTCCATTGAAATGACAGAATAAATATAAAATAATAATAAACCTATAGCAACTTTAGACAGCAGGGAAGAGTGCCATTAGCAGTGTGAGTTTTTGAAAGGTATAAAAGAAATAGAGGCCGGGCGCGGTGGCTCAAGCCTGTAATCCCAGCACTTTGGGAGGCCGAGACGGGCGGATCACGAGGTCAGGAGATCGAGACCATCCTGGCTAACATGGTGAAACCCCGTCTCTACTAAAAAATACAAAAAAATAGCCGGGCGAGGTGGCGGGCGCCTGTAGTCCCAGCTACTCGGGAGGCTGAGGCAGGAGAATGGCGTAAACCCGGGAGGCGGAGCTTGCAGTGAGCTGAGGTCCGGCCACTGCACTCCAGCCTGGGCGACAGAGCAAGACTCCATCTCAAAAAAAAAAAAAAAGAAATAGAATAAGGTGGATGGCCAATTACAACAAAGATGACCCTGCAACTCCACAGAGAAGGAAAAGATTCTACAAAACAAAAGGAACCATGAAAATAAGCCCAAGGTTAACAACTGCAGGGAACTAGAAGGAAAAGGCTACGTCTGGAGAGCCAGCTATTTAATTATAGGGTAGTAAAACAATTGCACGAGCACTCTGCTTGTGAAGCGGTTGGCTTTCTTACATACAGGATAAAGCTACAAATACAAAAATCTAAATCTGATGTGGGAGATTCCCAAATCACATTTGACTGGGCAGAGTCTCCTCTGACTTAGGGACCCCAAAAGAGAAGGAAGTATATACACTCAAGAGATATCCAACCATGCAAGCCAGCTAACGGTGTGTCCAGAACCCATGTAATCATCTACACCCTTGGAGCCAGGTGAACATTTTCATTTGAAATATATTCCGGCTAACAACATAAGAACCAGACAAAGTGGCATCAACCTTAACAAACAAAATAATATATCCTTTGGGAAAACAAAATTAATTTGGGAAATAAATGAAATTTCAGAATTATTTTACTTAATTTTTTTAGTGACATTCAAGCAGATAATATGTCTGAAAAAAAAGCCATGAAAATGAAATGATTAGTGATTTTTAAAAAATCAGTAGTTGGACTGAAAAGTAGAAAGAACAAACTAAAGATCAGTTTAATGAACTGAAAGGTTGGACAGACTAATTTTCACATAGCTCCATGTAAAATGGCAACCAGGAAAAGAGTGTAAGAATTTGTTATGCTTAATGTCATTTCTTTTCCTTTTTGGGTTTTGCAAATTTTCAGCCTTGTAATTCTTTTTCAGTCTTTCTTTCCTAATCTTGCTTTACATTTTCCAGAAATTTCTTACTGTTCTTGTATGTTGGTAGCATGCCTCTAACTTTGCAGCATTTCTAAAAATATATTTTTATTATATATTATTATAAATAAATATACACTATATAAATAAATATATATAATAGACACATATATTTCTTGAGACAGAGTCTCGCTCTATCACCCATGCTGGAGTGCAGTGGCTGATCTCGGCTCACTACAACCTCCATCTCTCATGGTCAAGCAACTCTCGTGCCTCAGCCTCCTGAGTAATTGGGATTATGGGCGTGCACCAATACGCCTGGCTAATTTTGGTATTTTTAGTGGAGATGGGGTTTCTCCATATTGGATAGCCTGGTCTTGAACTCCAGGCCTCAGGTGATCCATCTGCCTTGGCCTGCAAAGGTGCTGGGATTACAATTGTGAGTCATGGTGCTCAACCTCTAAGAATTTATTTTTAGATTTACCTTTCTACTGTCACTTCAGGAGAATTTGGAAAGGGATGAGACATAAATATTTAAGTTAAATTGGTCACCTTGAACCACAACAATATAATCTTAAGATTTTTTTCATTCTTTTTTTTTTTTAATAGCATCTGCATTAAAGATACATGTCATCTTAAGATTTGAGGGAAGAGCCTTTTACATTCATTACCTTGGGGTTTTTTAATTTTCTTTCACATTTGGTTTATTTTTCAGAATGTGCATAGAAACCATGTTGCCAGAAGTACTTTTCTCAGTAGATTGCCTTGTCCACCAGAGTGACATGAAGATTGGTGATGGTCTCTCTCCACCTAAAACAATCCTGCACATTCAGAGTATTTCTCACTAGGCACCTGCTAGCACTGGACAGTATAGTTAGTCTATGAAGGTTGGTAGACTTGCTTAAGGTTTTTTTGTTTTTGTGGCAACCAAGTAGGTGAAGTAAGTTGACCAGCTGGCTCTTTTACAATAACAAAGTTTAAAAATAAAGACGCATTAGTGATCTCAAGTATGTATATTGACAGCTTTAATATGCAAGACCTTGATTACAATCCTATGAAAAAATCCCATAAAATATATTTATATATGATTTCGTCTAGGAAAAGCTATTCCAAATACATTATACACAAACTTTTTGGTAATTAACTGAAAATAAAATGTCTTTTGTAGTACAGTTTTAAATGTGAAAATGATTCCTGGATCAGTATCTGCAGTGGAAGACTTCCAGTAGTTCTTATGTGTTGCGGTCTTAGTTTAGGCTATGAAGCAAAGATATTTGTTGTTTTTAGTTCTTGATTTCTAGCTTAATTAAATAGTGGTCAAAGAATGTATTTCATATGATTTTGTTTCTTTAAATTCATTGAGGCTTGCTTTAGGGCCTAGCACACAACCAATTTTGGTAAATGATTTATATGCACTCGTAAAGAATATGTATTGTCTTATCATTGTGTGCACTGTTAGATATATGAAAATTTAGGAACGTTTACTAAAAGTTTTCTTTAGATCTTCTATATCTTTGCTAATTTTTTCTTTATAAGTAACTGAGAGAGGTGGTTGTATGGATTTATTTTCTCCTTTAAGTTCTGTTAGTTTTTGCTTTAGTTATTTGAAGATATGTGAAATCAAATTTAGAATTATTTTCTTTTCCTGGTGGATTTTATTTTGCTACACGTTCTACTTCAATAATAAAATAACCATACCAACTTTCTTTTGGTTAATATTCCATAGTATATCTTTTTCTACCTTTTTTATTTCTAACCTTTCTGTATGCTTATATTTAAGGAATATGCCTTTTAAGCAACATCTAGTTGTACTTTCAATCCAGTTTGAAAATATTTGGCTTTTAATTGGAGTGATTGCTTTTAATATACTTACTGATATATTTGTGTTTATACTTATCCTCTATTTTCTGCATGTCTCTCCTGTTATATGCTCCTTTTTTTTCTTCTTTACAACATTTAAGTTAATTAGGCGTTCTTCATTATTCTATTACCCCCTTTATTGGTTTATTAATTATACATTCATTTACTGTGTCTTACTGCATATGCTGAGGAATACAATATATTGCCTGGACTTATTACAGCCTAATACAACTTTTCAGATATTTACACTTCTTGGACAATGCTAGGTCTGTAAAGTATTTTAACTTTATTTATTACCATCCTTTGTGTTATTAATCATTTTAGTCCTACGTATGTTTTAGCTCCCAGAAGACATTATAATTACTGTTTTTTACAATCAATAACCATTTATATTCACCCACATTTTTATTCTTTCTGTCATAGTTCATTCCTTTCTGAATTTCTATGTATCCATTTGGAATTTTTTTTTTTCCTTTTTTTTTGTCCAGCGGAACTCATGGTAGTATATATTTTAGTGAGAATATGCTGGTGAAAATTTTACATGCTGTTGTTAGTATGGAAATGTCTTTATTTTGCCTTCTTGTTTGGGGAGTATTTTCCTTCCTTCCTTCCTTCCTTCCTTTCTCTTTCTTTTTTTCTCTCTTTCTTCCCTTCCTTTCTTTCTTTCTTGTCTTTCTTTCTTTCTCTTTCTTTCTTTTTCTTTCTTTCTTTCTTACTACTTACTTTCTTTCTTTCTTTTTTCAGAGTGTGTCTCTGTCACCCAGGGTGGAGTGGTGCAGTGGCACAATCTCAGAACACTGCAACCTCCGCCTTCCGGGCTCAAGCGATCCTCCTGTCTCAGCCTCCCAAGTAGCTGAGACTACAGGCACACACCGCCATGCCTAGCTAATTTTTTGTATTTTTTGTAGAGATGGGGTTTCACCATGTTGCCCAGGCTTGTCTCAAACTCCTTGGTGCAAGCAATCTGCCTGCATCAGCCTTACAAAGAGCTGGGATTACAGGGTTGAGCCATTGTGCCCGGCCCTGGAGAGTTTTTTGCTGTGTATAAAATTCTAGAAAGACAGTTCTCTTTTGGCATCTTGAAGATATATTTCCATTGGGTGTCTTTTATTATTTCCATTAAGAAGTTAACCATAATTCTTACTGCTATACCTTTGATGGTAATGTATAGTTTTGCCATTTATCTGTTTTCTGGTTTTTTTTCTTTGTCCTTTGTCTTTGGTTTTCATCAGTTTTGCTGTGCTATACCTAGGTTTGGTTTTCTTTGCCCGCATGTCTTTCACTTTGGAAATTCTTTGCCTTTATTACTTAAATTGTTCTGTCCTATTTTTTTCTCTTATGCTCTCTCTGGACTCTAATTACATACAACTTTTTACCAGGCCTATATAGCTATAATCTTCTCAGTACTTCCATTCTTTTTATTCACCAAGTTTCAGCTTAAATACTTTCTGGCATTTCTTCTAAATCACTAAGCCTCTCTTCAGCTTCCAGTATTCTGTTTAACCTACCTAATAAGTCCTTAGTTTCAGTGATTTCATTTTTTTAAGTTTCAGGTTGCTTTTCGGTTCTTTTTTATACATTCCAGCCAGCTCTCTGGAATCTATAAATTATTCAATCCTATCATCTATTTTTGACATATTAATCACAGGTCCTTTTTGAAACAATTTTTTCTTGATGCATAACAGATGTACATAGTTTTGGGGTACATGTCAATAATTTAATACATTCATATAATTTGTAAAGATCAAATCGGTATACTTGGAATATCTATCACCTTTTTTAAAAATTCTAGAAACATTTGAATTATTCTTTTCTAACTATTTTGAAATGTACAATAAATTATTGTAAACTGTAGCCATTCTAATGATTTATCAAATACTAGGTCTTATTTCTTCTATTAAACCATATATTTGTATCTATTAATCAATTTATCTTCATATCTCCCTTCCCCCTACCCTTCCTGGCATCTGGTAACCACCAACCTACTCTCTATCTTCTCAAGATCAACTTTTTTAGTTCCCACGTTGAGTATGAACATCCATTACTTGTCTTTCTGTGCTTGGCTTATTTCACTTAATGTAATGACTTCCAGTTCCATCCATGTTGCTGCAAATGACAGAATTTTGGCCTTTTTTGCAGCTGAATAATGTTTCATTGTGTATCTATACCACATTTTCTTTATCCATTCATCTGTTCCTACACACTTAGGTTGATTCCATATTTTGACTATTGTGAATAATGCTGCAATAAACGTGGGAGTGCAGATATCTCTTTAATATATTGATTTCCTTTATTTTGGATATATACCCAGTAGTGGAATTACTGGATCATACGGTGGTTCTATTTTTAGTTTTTTGAGAAACCTCTATACTGTTCTCCATAGTTTCTCTGCTAATTTGCATTCCCACCAACAGTGTATGAGGGTTCCCCTTCTCCACATCCTCACCCGCTTCTGCTACTGCCTGTCTTTTTGACATAAACCGTTTGGACTGGGGAGAGATAATATGTCATTGTTGCAAAGTATTTGAAGTTGCTGACTCTGAATTTTAAACCATTGTAACTATGCTCAAACACATCTTTATTAATCAAAATAGGAACCATTACAATCAACACATTTTTGCCAATAAGAAATGTTTGTTTATTCCTATAGTGTAAAAATTTGTGCTTTAGGATTCAACAAACTCTTGGAAAGCATTTTCTGCATTCTGGTGGTTGTGGAAGCATTTTCCCTGCAAAAAGTTGTCAAGATGCTTAAAGAAGTGGGAGTTGGTTGGTGAGAGGTCAGGTGAATACGGCGGGCGGATGAGGCAAAACTTTGTAGCCCAATTTGTTCAACTTTTGAAGTGTTGGTTGTGCGACGTGGTCGGGCGTTGTCGTGAAGAACTGGGCCCTTTCTGTTGACCAATGCCGGCTGCGGGCGTTGCAGTTTTTGGTTCATCTCATCAATTTGCTGAGCATACGTCTCAGATATAATTTCACCAGGATTCAGAAAGCTGTAATGGATCAGACCAGCAGCAGACCACCAAACAATGACCGTGACCTTTTTTTGGTGCAAGTTTGGCTGTAGAAAGTGCTTTGGAGCTTCTTCTCGGTCCAACCACTGAGCTGATTATCACCAGTTGTGGTATAAAATCCACTTTTTGTCGCATGTCACAATCCCATCAAGAAATGGTTCATTGCTGTTGCATAGAATAAGAGAAGATGACGCTTCAATACCATGATTTTTTTTATTTTTGCTAAGCTCATAAGGCACCCACTTATCTAGCTTTTTCACCTTTCCAATTTGATTCAAATACCAAATGACCATAGAATAGCTGACATTGAGTTCTTTGGCAACTTCTCGTGTAGTTGTTAAAAGATCAGCTTCAATGATTGCTCTCAGTTGGTTGTTGTCAACTTCCGACAGGTGGCCACTGTGCTCCTCATCTTCAAGGCTCTTACCTCCTTTGTGAAACTTCTCAAACCACCAGTGCACTGGATGTTTGTTAGCAGTTCCCAGACCAAATGCATTGTTGATGTTGCCAGTTGTCTCCGCTGCTTTACCACGCATTTTGAAGTCAAATAAGAAAATCGCTCGAATTTGCTTTTTGTCTAACATCATTTCCAAGCCTAAAATAAACATAAAATAAATACCAAGTAATAAGTCATTAGCAAAAAAAAGAAAATATTCATTAAAATGATGTATGACATAACCACATTTATTTAAAAATGTATTCCAATATCAAATGGCAAATTTCAACAATGCTAAAACCACAATTACTTTTGCACCAACATTTCTCTGATTACTGATGTTGAGTGTTTTTTCATATATTTGTTGACCATTTGTATGTCTTCTTTTGAGAAATGTCTATTCAGAGCTCTTGACCATTTTTTTAATTTGATTTTTTTGTTTGTTTGTTTGTTTTTTGCTATTGAGTTGTTTGAGCTCCTTATATATTCTGGCTATTAATCCCTTGTATGATGCAAGATTGCAATATTTTCTCCCATTCTGTAGGTTGCATCTTCACTCTATTGATCGTTTTCTTTGCTGTGCAGAAGCTTTTTAGCTTGACATGATCCCATTGGTCCATTTTTGCTTTGGTGGCCGGTGCTTTTGATGCCTTACACAAAATAAATATTTGCCTAGACAAATGCCCTGGAGTCATTCTCCAGTGTTTTCTTCTAGTAGTTTTCATAGTTTCAGGTCTTAGATTTAAGTCTTAAGTCAATTTTGATTCACTTTTTGTGTATGAATAGCCCTGTACACACACAACATGATTTTCTTTTTAGAAAAATCTAAAGATGCCACCAAAAAAAAATGTTAAAACTGATAAATGAATTCAATAATTACAGGATACAAAAGTCAGTAGTGTTTATATACACCAACAACAAACAATCTGAGAAGTAAATCAAGGAAACAATTTCATTTGCAATAGCTACGAATAATACATAATACCTAGGAATCAATTTAACCAAAGAACTGAAAGATCTGTACAATAAAAAGTATAAAACACTGATGAAAGAAATTGAAGAGAAGACGAAAAGATATTCCATGCTCATGGATTGGAAGAATTAATATTGTTAAAATGACAGTACTCCCCAAAGCAATTTACAGATTCATTGTAGTCCCTATCCAAATACCAAGGACATTCTTCACAGAAATAAAAAAAATCCTGAAATGTATATAAAACCATGAAAGACTCCAAATGGCCGAAGCAATCCTGAGCCAAAGAACAAAGCTGGAGACATTACACTACCTGATTTAAAAAAAAAAGAAAAAAAAATTAAACTGAGTCTCACTCTGTAGCCCATACTGGAGTGCAGTGGTGCGATCTCACCTCACTGCAGCCTCCACCTCCTGGGTTCAAGTCATTCTCCCGCCTCAGCCTTCCAAGTAGCTGGGATTATAGGCACCTGCCACCAAACCCAGATAATTTTTTTTTTTTTTTTTGTATTTTTAGTAGAGATGGAGTTTCACCATGTTGGCCAAGCTGATCTCAAACTCCTCACCTCAAGTGATCCACCGGCCTCAGCCTCCCAAAGTGCTGGGATTACAGGTGTGAGCCATTGCACCCAGCCTGACTTCAAAATTTACTACAAAGCTATAATAACCAAATCTACATGGTACTGGTATAAAAACAAACACATAGACCAATAGAATAAGCTAGAGAACCCAGATATGAATCCATACACTTAAAGCCAACTTGTCTTTGACAAAGGCACCAAGAGCATACAATGAGGAAAGGACAATCTCTCCAATGAATGATGCTGGGAAAACCAGATAACTATATGCAAAAGAAGGAAATACACTTCTTTTTAATTTTAGCAAATAATTTCAATAAATGAGTCACCTGTGGATCTGGGTTTTTTCCCCTCCTGTCCTGTTTTGTGTCATGTCTGTTATTCCTTTCTTTATTAACGCTAAATATTGTATTTGTTAAACTATAGTGATTCTGGATAATGTTACTTCTGTCCATGAATCTGTTTGGCCAATAGAGTGTTGGCAGATTATCTTAATTCTGGGACTCAGTTACAGATTTTGTAATGCTTAGCCTGCCTCTTGTTTATCTCTGCTTTTCCAGTACGTGGACACCTGAATTCCCAGTTGGGATCCTGGGATTTTTAACCAGGATCCCTCTCCCTCGGAAGTTTCTGAAATCTAGTTTTTGTCTCCATAGGACTGTGAGACTGTGTAAAACCCTTGCTCAGTCCTTCACTGGCTTTCTGCCTACCTTCTTATACTCTTCTGTAATTCAATAATTGTACAAATCATTCAGCAAATAATTTCTTATTCCTCAGCTCATTTATCTTTTGGAAATGCATGCTTTATTGTTTGTACTAGATTTTATAAAATAATTGCATGCATCATAAAATATATGCTTTTAAAATATAGTAGCTTTCCTTATCTCAGCATTTAAAAAAAGATGAAACTTCTTCATATAGTCTGTTTTCCCTGGTACCCAAGTAAAGTTTGTTTGTTTTTCCTGTTCCTTTTTTTTTTTTTTTTTTCATTTTCCTAACCAGGCTTCAGACTCTGTATCATTAAAGTAGTTATTCGTGTTTGGATAGTCATAAGATTATAAAACTTAGCGTTGGAAGGAACCTAAGACATCATCTTCTGTTGGCTAACCTCCCACACAGTGCAGAAATGTTTTCTGCAGCATCCTTGGCATATGCTCATCCGGTCTCAATTTGGATATCTTCAGCAAAGGAGCTCATCATTTCCTGAAACAATCCATTCTGTTGGACAACTCTATTTTAAAAATCCTTATGTTGAGCTAAAATATGCCTCTTTGTAACTTATACTCATTTAATCATTGTTTCAAGTTTTCCTTCTGGAATAAGTCAAAACAAGAGAACATTTCAGATAACTGTACTTAAAGCAGATCTTAATGCCATTCCCGTCTCTCTCGTTCTCTGTGTGTATGTCTTTTTTTTTCTTTCTTGCCCCAAAGCATTGAACATAAATTTCTAAACTTGGATTAATAGTCATAAGGAGGGCATATATTTGGTAATAATTTTTAAATTAGCTTTATTGTAGACAAATTCATCAGATATTTGAAGACAGAATTTTTTTTGTAATTGTCTTGAATTATATTTTTCTAAAGAAAAAAGAGTAAGACTGCCATTTATTTTCAAAGATGACATGGTATAACCACTTGTGGGGATATAGAGGAAAAAAAGCAGTCTTCAGTTGCCAAGATGTGATTGAAATCTGAGGGTGTGCATTTTTGTTTTCAGTGCTTGTAAATTGCCTTTAAAACCTGTTGTTTTTAAATTAATAATTACCATAATCATATGGCACCTAATGTTTATTGAGTACTATGTGTAATTCATGTGTCTTACTTCTCCTTTTAGACTGAATTCTCTGCTCAACAATAATTCTCCCATCTCTTTTAGCATAATTTATGATATAGTTTTTTTGGATTTTTGTTGTTATTCTTGTTGTTGTTGTTTTTGAGACAGCGTTTCACTTTTGTTGCCCAGGCTGGAGGGCAGTGGCGCAATCTCGGCTCACTGCAACCTCTGCCTCCTGGGTTCAAGTGCTTCTCCTGCCTCAGCCTCCCAAGTAGCTGAGATTACAGGCATGTGCCACCACGCCTGGATAATTTTTTTTTTTTTTTTTTTTTTGTATTTTTAGTAGAGACGGGATTTCTCCATGTTGGTCAGGCTGGTCTCAAACTCCCGACCTCAGGTGATCCACCTGCCTCGACCTCCCAAAGTGCTGGGATTACAGGCGTGAGCCACCACACCCGGCCAATTTATGATCTAAACAGAACAGTGAGCATTAAAGAAGGTACTATTAGTAATCAGAAGGTAATATTAGTAGTAGTCATTCCTTTTAAAGCTGAACTTCAGGTTATTCTATCAGCTAGTACTATTACACAGAAATTTATATATACGTGACATATTGTTTTGAGTAGCTCTAAAAGGCATTCATATAAGGTTATTATGTCCTGTCCTGTTTATGATTTAAGCTTCCACCGACATCCTAACCCCTTCTTCACATTCATAATTGCAATGTAGTGTTGTAGGCAAAAATTGCTACTTTTTTTATAACCTGTCAAAAGTGAAAAAAGATCCTCTTTTCTTGCCCCACTATTCCTCAGCTAAAATGAGAGAAGCCATAGGGCATGCAAGGCGGGACTGCCTACCCTAGAACAGTCCCTTATTGGCCCTTTTTAAGACGTGCAAAAAGGCGGAGTTTGAAGAGTTAAAACTGTTGTGATTATAACCCTTAAATTTCCAGAGCCTGGTTAGAGGACAGCATGGGGAACGCCTAATGCTTAATTATTTTGCGAAAGTGCCATTTTTGTGAAATGAATCCCGCTGTCCCTAAAGAATATCCATTCTCGTTCCATGTGGTGTTCTCAATCTGAGCTCCATAGTTAAGTGGTGCCGATGCATGAGTTTCACTCTGATTTGATAGGTCTGGAATGGGTTCTGGGTTTCCAAGTGATTCAGATGTTCACCTAAGCTTGAGTCACTGCTCTAAAACTGCTGTGACACAGGGGGGGAAAAAAAGAAAAAAGAAAAAAAAAAGTTTTCTTCTAGGCCCAAAATTTGTGATTTCAAGAGCTGGCATAAGAAAAGTGCTAGTGACAGCCAAAAAGTGCACACAGGAGGATCCCACTGATGATAGATATTCACATTTCAAGATCAACACATCACTCTGAAACATCTGATTAATTCTAAAGATAACTTTCAGAAATGTGCCAGTCGGTTAAAAGTGGAAGGGATTTTATTTTCGCCAAAAAATATGTCTTTTTAACCTCAACCTGAGAGGAATCACTTTTAAGATCTGCCGTTCAGAAAATAAGCAACTTAATGAATTAGTTCCATTTTGCAACATTTCATACTCTAGAAGTTTCATCAAAGAAATGATTGGCAAACTTGGAGGAAAATTGGTTCATCTCACTTCCTTTTGTTAGTAGAGGAGAAAAACAGTATGAAATGCTTGTTTCCCTCTGTGCCTTTTTGCTCTTTAAAATGGGTTTAAGGCAGTTACTATGAATTCTGTCTCTTAAGAAGGCAAGTTTCACACAACTAATTTTCATTAGGAGTGATATGAGAAAATTATCATACAAACATGCCTCCTCTTTTTATGCTGTCTTTTCTAATTTATGCATTGCCACAATCAGTCATTTCACTTGTGCTAAGTCTAGGGTGGGTTGAGGAAAATATTTTTTCACTTGAATATTAAATATTCTTTTTCTTAGTGACCTACTTCATCATGTCCTTAGCTCTATTTTCTTTTCCTGATACCATTTTCTTTTCTGAGAAAAGTATGTCTAAAAACGGTAACTGCCAAATTATGTTTGACCCATTGGTTAGGCATTTCTGATTCTAGCTGCTAGAATGGAATGAATCTTGTAGGAGCCAGCAGCTTAGTTCTCACACCAGACACTGGTCCACAACACTGCCAGAAGGCTGCACCATAATCAGACTTCAGTTGTGAGAGTTCTTAGTTTCCTTACGCTCCTCCCTCTGTGAAGTATATTTAGCTGAGCTTGTGCATATGACTTCAGTTCATAAAAAGTTTACAAGTGCAGCTGGAATGCTTAGCATTTGATTGTTACATAAATAAGCATTTGAGAACATATGTAAACTTGACAGTGTTAGTACCAGATGTTCCAGTAACACAATAATGTACTTTGAATGTCCGTTCTCACTCTCAGCTTGTTTATTTTGGCAGTACTTCTTTATCTGCTAACTTTCAGATAAGCATATATTTGTTCTCTCCATAGCGCTGATTCTCTTATTGTTACATTCAAATTACATTTATTATATTTAGTGTGTAGAAGTACAAATAACAGAAGCACTAAGACCTAAAATCATTTTTACATATGTCTCCTTAAAATACAAACTGTCTCAGCTCCTAAATGTTTATAGCATATAACGAAGAAAGAATCTTCTCTGGATATAGGTATAATCTCATTTCAGTAGGAATTGTCTTTCCAGTTGTGGGTTATCCAAGTACTTTTTTTTTCTTTTTGGCCATCAGGAACTTAAATTAAGAGATTTCTGTTACTGTAAAAATTCCCCTGCCTTCCTCAGGCCTTCGCCACCCCTCACCATATCTGGCGATTATTTTGTTTTGCTTGTTTTGGGAGGGTTACTTTATTTTATTTTTGGTTGGAAATAAAAATTGTATACATTTATGAGATACAATGTGCTATTTTGCTATATATTTACATTGTGGAATGATTAAATCAAGCCAATTAACATATCCATCACCTCACATGCTTTTTTGTGGTAAATCATAGAAGCTTTTGACATTCTAGAGGTTTTATTTATTTATTTGTTTATTTATTTATTTATTTATGTAGTGGCAGGATCATAGCTGACTGCTGCCTCAACCTCATGGGTTCAGGTGATTTTCCCTCCTCACCCTCCTGAGTAGCAGGAATTACAGGCACACACCACCACATCCAGCTAATTTTTATATTTTTTGTAGAGATGAGGTTTCACCATGTTGCCCAGGCTGGTCTTGAACTCCTGGCCTCAAGCAATCCTCCCACCTCAGCCTCCCAAAGTGCCGGGATTACAGGTGTGAGCCACCATGCCTGGCCAGAAGTTTTTATTTCCTCACAGGTTCATTGTGTAGTTATTTCAGATGTGTGGAAAAGTAGCATGAATAAGAATGATACTAGAATGTTCACGTATCTATGTATTTTGTACCGTCATTCACCTGTTGCTGACATTTGCTCCATCTGCATTACCAGATAACTGTGCTTATTCATTCTCTTTTATCTCTCTGAATATATATGTGTGTTTGTATATATGCATATATACACACACACATGATATGCATATATATATATGTATACATATGCACAGCACATTTTTCTGAACCTTTTGAAAAGTAGTAGCATGCCTCTTTACTCCTATATACTTCAATACCTGTTTCCTAAAAATAAAAATAGTCTTATAACAAGTAAAGTTAAAATTGATGCATTTTTCTAATCCTTCATCTGTATTCCAATTTTGTTAATTAATCCAATGATATCCTTTATACCGTTGTTTTTTTCTCAAGAAAAACAGGGTCAGGAGTGTTTTTAGGACTCAACCTAGGATCAGGTATTACATTTAGACTCTTCAGTCACCTTTAATCTGGAGCATTTCTATAAAGCTTTGTTTTGCTTTTATAGCATTCAAATTTTTGAAAACTGTAACTCCATTTTTAATATCAGAGGAGTCTTTGTTTTGGTTTTACATGATGTTTCTTCGTGGGTAGACTGAGGTTACATGTTCTGTGCTGAATACAGAGTGAGAGATGGTGTGCTCTTCTCAGGGTGCCACATCAGGAGGCACGCTATATCCATCTGCCCTCAATGGAGATGTTCATTTTGATGTCCCAGTCAGAGTAGTGCCCAACTTCTCTACTGTGTGGTTATCAATTTTTCTCTTGCCACTAATAAATCTGTAGGGAAGCAATTTAATGTAAATATACTAGATTACAGTTTTTTAAATGACTTGAGCTAAACATATTTTTATGACTGTACTGTGCACAGTCATACTATAAAAGCCCTAAAGTTGCCCAGACTTTCCTATCTGCTTTTCTTTATCCCTGAAGTGTTCTTTTTCCTCTCAGCCACCTCACTCTGAAACCGCCTTTGTTCTTAAGGGCCACGTGACAACATCCACGCAGTCTTTTTGCTTCCTGACTTTTCTCAGTCTGAACCTGACTTCTGGAATCAGGCTGAACATGTTGGGTGTGTTCACTGCAGGGAGCTCTGCTGAGGTAATTACAGGTTCTGGAAACCATAGTGACCTGAACTTTACTGAGGGAGGTAACCTATTTGGAGATAAAGTCCAAATATGGTCAAGCATGAAAGCAAAAGTTTGGAGCCAGAAAGTCAGTTCTTAGCCTCAGAATGGGAGGTTATGTAAGGCCCCAAAAGGGCAATCAATCATGAAATTCAAAGCCACAATCAACAGGTTGAGAGACATGGTACAATTTGCGTTAAGGCAAGAGGCTTAGAATTAATGTCCTGAGGTTGATAGAGGTCTGTCTTTATGTGAAAACAGCTCTGCAGCAAAGACACAAGCCTGATAGCCTAACAGAACCTGACTCTGCCCTGCTTTGGCTTTGAATGATAGAACACCATGACTCAATAAGGGGCATGACCTCAGAGAGGGTAGAGCAGGCTCCCAATAAAAGTAAGCATAGTAAGGATGCATGGTGCAGTTCTAGAAAGAAAAGAGCCAATTGAGTTCATCAGTTGAATTATTTCCCTTGGTGGGAAATGTATTTTATTTCTATGTAATATTATAAAAAATATTTTAGAAACACACTGTATTATGAACTTCAAGCTCACCTCCAAAGATACAGGAGAACAAAAAAAAAACATGCACAAAGTTAGTAAAAGTGATCTAATTAGCATTCTTATAGAATGAGCTGTAGATTTACTGGAGTCTTACTAAAGGGAAAAATACCAGAGCACCAGACTAGCACATCAATCATTTGAGATTGTCTGACAGTCTTGAAGAGGATATCCTGGCTGCAGAAAGCACACTGCTGCCTTAAGGCTAGGGGCCCAGGTCAGAGCATAGTAAGAACAAAAGATGAGCAGTTTTGAAAGGAACCAGCTGGCTTAAGGTGATCCAGAGTGCACAGATGTGAAAACCTTAGTGTTCCAGCAATACAATTACCCGAAACAAGAATAACAGAATAACCACTACAAAATTATAAAACTCGATTTAGCTTGTTGACCCTTGAGGTCTGAGTATTTATGTCATGCTAAGTTTTTACTACAATGTAATTTTATTTTGTGTCTTCTGGTCGGTGGCTATAAAAAAAACAGAATTTCTTATAAAAGTTGAAAACTAAATTGTAACTGATCTTTGTTAGAAATATGTATAGAATTCTGTCTATGTGAGATCTGAACAATCTTTCGTGCTTTTTAAATGGTCTAAGCACAATAACCAATACTTTATAATTTCCTGTATAATTATCTCAAACTTCCTCAAACTTAATACAGGTGGTTTTGTGGCAAGTCAAGAGATGGTAGATCTCCAGTCAATTATGAACTTCCTAAAGTGGTAATTGAATGTAAAACAGAATAATCTAAAACTGAAAACCAAAGTGGTTTGGATCACAGGAATAATCAGGAACTAAAAACATACGAGATTTGGAAAATGTTAATTTTGTTGTTACACAGTGTCTGTGGGTATGTGGTTAAAGTCATGAAAAATAGCTCAATATTCTTTAAGATCTTAGTCATTGTTTTCCATTTAATGATGTTGAACATTTCGTCAGTGTAAGGGGTGTTATTAATAATTATTTGGAGGCAAAACACACCCGAGAAAAGAGTTACTGTGTGCCCTTTAAAGATATTTAAAATGAGCCATCATCTATAGTAGAACTAACAGCATACTACCTGACTTGAGACAACAAGTTTACTTACTCCACAGACATTATCAAACACTTCAAACCTTTGTGGATATCTCAGTAGTGTTAATGAGTACAGGAGTTGGTTATGTAAAAATTCCATGTTGTATTCACCAGACGGTACAAGGAGATTTCCCCACTTGCTCTCATATGAAGATGTAAAAACAATAATATTAAAAGTGTCCCTCTGTGACTAGTTGTCTTTATTTTCAATTCTAGGACAGAACAGCATAAAATAAGCAGAATTACAAATTTGATTATCGAACTCTGTAAGTATATCACGTTCGTTTGTTATTTGTATTCAGAGAATGTGAGGGTGAGGCTATGTAATTTAGCTGCAGCTTGCTGGGGTTTTTGTTTTTTTTTTACCATCAAAATAGCTTCATAGAGATGAGCTTTGAAGAATGGTTTAAACATTCTGTTTTTTTCTTTCTTCTCAGGTTAGTGTCACTTCAAAAATAAAAATAAAAATAGGCACTCTTACTAGAACATCAGGAGTAATGCTGGGTATAAACAGGATTAGAATATACTTAACTGTGGTAATCCTTCCCGACACACATAAAGATGAATTGATAACCGGATTTGGCATTTCAAATATTTTTTACCCAAGGCAAAGGCTTTAGGGTGTTTTCTCGGAATTAGAGAGTTTAGAGATGAAAAAGGTGCCATTTATTATTTTCTCTTTCTGTCAGCTTAGGACTTCTCTTTGCAATCATGTTTATAATACTGGGCCTGTCTGTTCTTAAATGTTTCACCTGTTGAAGGATGTTCCATCAGAGGATGTGCTAAAATCTTAGATTGTGCGTACCAGAGGTTCTGACCGAATAATATTCTGATAAAATCAAGTAAGGTAATGTATTGGAAAGGAAGTTGGGCTTAGAATCAGCAGTAGTGAGTTCTAGTCAGCAATCTGTAATATAATTTGTACATGATCTTGAGCAAATCACTTAGTGACTCTCAATTTTCTGTTTCCTCATGTGAGATGTGAAAGGTTTGGGCTAGCCTATATGATTCAATTTGTTAAATAATCAGATAAATATATCATTTAATCAGATTAACCATATCAGTGTATCAGTTCAGCCAAAATATTTGTCATTTATATAAGAAAGACTATAATAAATCAGAAAACTAGATTTTTATATCTGAGAACCTCAATTTTTGTTTTCTTAACATTAGTACTACTTTGCCAAGTAATGGCAACTTAAAAGATCTTTCTCTCAAACCTGGCAGTATTATACCATTTTTGCTACAATATTATTTTCAGGAATATAATCACAGCTTACCTATTACCAGGGCCTTAGAGCATAAACAAAATAAAATGATTAACTTTTACAATCCTACTTTATCCTAGGACTCAATAAAGAAAATTAGTATGCTTCTTTAAAAAAAGGGAAAAAAAAGATGACTCATATTCCCATTCCTCCAAAATATAGAATATTCAAATGAAGAGTAAATAGACACTAACCTCTCCTCCTTTTTTTTTTTTTTTTTGTAACTTCAGAGCTCACTGATTTGAATACTTTTCTTTTCAAAACTGGTAGAATATTTTACTTTATCATCAGGTTATTTTTGATTGCAAAGCTGCAACCTGAACAGTATACTTATACTGAAAAATGCATAGGATTTGGAGTCAGGAAATCTAGCTTCAAGAATCTGTTCTGTTACCTCCTATATATATAATTTGAGTAATTTCTTTAACACCTTTGAATCTTGGTTTATTATTATTATTAGAAAGTATTATTAAGTTCAAATATTAAAGATGGAAGCAAGGAAGAGGAATGGAACTAATACGTGCCACAGCATCATGATGGAAAAGCCAGGGAGTGCTTTATTTTCTAACTCCAGTGTAATGTACTTTCTAACTGCTGTGTAAGAGACAACGCACCGCCACATTATTAACTGTGTAAGAGAAGGAAACTCAACCTTTTGGGGTTCTTCAAGAACAAGGAAGAGTTGCCCCAATATGGAGAAACTCTAGTTTTTCTTTACCACTTCCTTTCCGCACCATTTCTCCAAATTTTATTTTTTAATATATAAACCATTGTAAGTATATAGCTTACAAGTGTAATCAATGTGGTTCCACACAAATCTGCAAACTGATTTATATATCAGAAGACTCTTTTCAAGTCTGAATCACAGTGAATATTTAGCTGAAATGCCATGAGAAAAAAAAAAAAGAAAAATCATCTTCATTGTGAATTTGAGATAATTACTTTCAAAAATCACTGCAGCCCCAATCCAAGAAGGGGCCACAAGGTTTAATTGTGGGTGTGCTATTTACAAATTAATTAGGACATTTAACTTCATTTTTTATACCACAGAATTAATCCCATAAAAATTAGTGATCTCGAAGGAGTCAGTTGTCAACTCTGACAGGATCTCTTTGCCATAATCTATTAAAATGCCGCTTTTATCTTGTCTTGCCTGTGTCATATTTTATGGATTTTTTCATAAACACTCCCTATACTTCATAAATGTCTCAATTTTCTAGTCTATTAACATTACTTCAAAAGCAATTGATAAAAGAGTAGGGCATGCATGAAATAATACACCAATAATGTGAAGTGCTGGAGGCAAGAACAGTGGGTAGGATCTGCACAGCTTGTGAGCTGAAACAATGAAAGGATGTTTTATCTACTACAATAAAGAAACAAATGATCATTTTTGATAGTGGAAAAAAGATTGCTAGTAATTGGGCAGATGAAAAATGGGTTATACAAAAAATACAGCATAGTTTGAAAATGATAACTGAAATGAGAAAATGAATGTCCCCAAGTATATATTTACATTAGTGGAAACCTTTTCCCTTTTGTTACCAAAGATTTGATATTCAGTTTGATTTGTCTCAGTTCTAGATATGATAGTCTTATTCTATATATAAATATTTCCTTTGTATGCATATATTTGTACCAAACCTATATATGTATTTTATGTGCTGACTACAATAAATGTTGGAATTTGTTTTTTTAATCTTTTTAATTATTATTATTATTATTTTGAGATGGAGTCTTGCTCTGCTGCCCAGGCTAGCGTGCAGTGGCACTATCTCAGCTCAGTGCAAACTCCGCCTCCCAGGTTCAAGGAGTTATCCTGCCTCAACCTCCCAAGTAACTGGGAATACAGGCACATACCACCACACCCAGCTAATTTTTTATATTTTTGGTAGAGTTAGGGTTTCACCATGTTAGCCAGGCTGGTCTCAAACTCCTGACCTCAAGTGATCCACCCACCTTGGCCTCCCAAAGTGCTGGGATTACAGGCATTAGCCACGATGCCTGGCCTAATTTTTTTATTTTAGTTTTTGAAGTTAATTTTTCTTTTGATGTATAGATGATATGTCTATAGCATCCTCTTTAGATTTCTTAAGCCCTAATATAAGACCTAATATAATGAAATAAGAATCTTTATTTGGATTTGTACCACAAATTTAACTGAATAAACTGACTTTTCAAAACTTATTTGGTAATTATATATTTAAATCAACTAAATGAAAAGCAAAGAGGAGAAAAGTTACTAAGCAAGTTGCAGAATTCCTGATTTTTCTTTCATTTTATTCTTCATATTTTACCACCTGACTTAGCTAAATGAAGCCAGATATTGTCTGAGCTTTCATTCTTAAGGCATCATGTTATAAACAGAGTGACCTTAGACCTCAGTATGTCTGCACAGTCCTGGTGTTATCCTGTAATTATAATAGCTCCTTCTGTCACTCATAAGTGTCCTGGCTTGGATAACAAAATCATGTTTACCTATTAAAATATGTGATCAAATTAATATTAGAAGAAATGTTTGAGTAATACATACAGTTTTTAATTTCTCTAAACCTACATAGTACTATCTAAAATAATTGTGATTTAGTGTTGAGAAAGGTCTTTGGTTCTTGATTCATGTAATTCCTTTTTTAAACTTGGAAATGAGACCGTTTTCTTGTTGCTCAGACGAAGAAATAATCTCAAATAACTGGATTGTGATCATTCAATTCTAATACTTGAAAAGAAGGTGATTTTTCTCATGCCTTGATAGATGGTGATAGAATACATTGCTGAATTGTCCTAGTGGCACTCTATAAAACAGGTAATGTAGTGGAGTAAAGTACAGGACTCAGCATAATGATGATGCTATGTGTGCCTGTAAGTTTACAGGGGCACAGAAGATCATGATCAAGGGGGATTCTTTAGTTCTCAAATGTTGCAAAGAATATTTGAAACTCCCAGTCCTTGGTACATAACTTACGGAAACAGTCAACAAAAGTATGTGGGAAATATCCAGACCTACCATATGGGGTGAAAGATAATACCCAACATAATAGTTTATTAACTTGACTTAATTCCCACTTCTCTCCCATTTGTCTTTTCCCATGTCAGGAAATAGCATAAAAATTCGCCCAGTTGCTCAAGCCAAAAACCTAGACATGTTTCATGTTCTCTTTTGTCCATTACATCAAATGCTGCCACTTTAGTCCCAGAACCATTCAGAATCTACCTGCTGCTTTTCATCTCCGTTCTTACAATCATAACCCAAGCTACCTTCATTCTTCTCTATGGTTTTACAATTGCCGTGTTATGTGCTCTGCCTGCTTCTACCCTGGCTGCCTCCTCCATGATTTATTCTCAGTGTAGCACTCAAAATGATCTTTTAAGAATGTAAATCTGATTACACAATTCAATAGCTTCCATTACATTTAAAACAAAACCCAAGCTTCTCACTGTGGCCTGTGAGTACTACATGATTATACCCTTGTCTGCCCCATCTCCTACCATTTTTTCATTTTTCACTGTGCTCCATCTCCCATTTTTGTTCATTCAGCATGCCAAGCTTGTTCTCGTTTGCTGTTGTCCCTGCATGGGTGGCCTAGGACAAATGATTTTCTTCCCAAATATTTGTGAAATCCATTCACTTCTCACCACTTCTGTGGTCCTAGTACAAGCTCCCATCGTCACTCACCCAAACTGCCCTAGCAACTTCCTAACTGGTCTCTGCGTGCTAAAGCGGCTATCCAGCCAGAGTGATACTTCGGTAAGTGCATGTTTGATTGTGTTGAGCCCTAGAGCTATATTCTAGGAGCTGAACATACTGCCCTGGCCTGATAGAGTTTATATTTTATTGAAGAAGCAAATGCCAAGCACACACCAAAAAGAACAATTTCAGATTCTGCTAAATACTATGAAGAAAATAAGTCGAGACTCAGTGATAGAGAATAATTGAGGCGAGATCCATTTTTAGATTAGGGAGTCAGGGAAGTCAGCTATATCTATGTGAAGAGCTGGGGAGAGGCAGGAAGGAGTTAGGATTGAGGAAACATAGTGAGTGAGAAGAACATGTTAGAGACGGGGCGCGCTCTCCCGGCAGCCCGCGCTCCCTGACCCCGCGCCGCCGAGCGCCCCACGGACTCAGCGGTGGGTGGCGCCGCCTTGGGCTCCTGCCTCCCCGGCTCCAGGCTCCACGCTGCCACCACCTCGGCCCATGGGCAGAGTCAGCAGGCGGGCAGGCATTAATCTGAAGAAAAGATGTCCCTATACGATGACCGGGGAGAGGAAACCAGTGACTCAAAAACAGAAGGCAGGTCCAAAAAACCCAAACTTCTGCAGTCAGCTTCAGGTGAAGAAGGCAGCTCTCACTCAAAGGCCAAAGGACGAAACAAAGTACAGTTCTTGCCCCAGTCATTGACCTAAAACGAGGTGGCTCCTCAGATGACCGGCAAATTGTGGACACACCACCGCATGTACCAGCTGCGCTGAAGGATCTTGTTCCCACTGGGTTTTCTGCAGGGGAAGTTCTGATTCCCTTAGCTGACGAATATGATCCCATGTTTCCCAACGATTGTGAGAAAGTAGTGAAACGCCAGAGAGGAATGACAAAGACAGCGGGAGCTGGAAAGACAAAAGGAAATAGAAGAAAGAGAAAAAAGGCATAAACACAGACATGATGCAAGTGAGTTTTCAAGGAGATCAGATCCAGATTGTGATGAGGATGAAGATTAGGAGCGAGAGAGGAGGAAAACAATTATGGGCGGAGCTGCCATTGCCCCACCCACTTCTCTGGTAGAAAAAGACAGTTACCCCGCGATTTTCCTTATGAAGAGGACTCAAGACCTCGATCACAGTCTTCCAAAACTGCCAGTCCTCCCCCAGTGTACGAGCAACAAGACAGACCGAGATCTCCAACCCGGCCCAGCACAGCTCCTTCCTCGCTAACTTGGAGGGGCACGGTGGCGCGCAAGAGCATACGGAAGTACGGCTTCCGGGAGGGCCGGGGTCTGGGGAAGCACGAGCAGGGGCTGAGCACCACCCTGTCGGTGGAGAAGACCGGCATGCTGGGTGGCAAGATCATCGTGAGTGACGCCACAGAGAAAGATGCATCCAAGAAGTCAGATTCAAATCTCTGACTGCAATACTTAAGTGTCCTACTAAAGTGGCCCTACTAAGGAACATGGTTGGTGCAGGAAAGGGGGATGAAGACTTGGAAGTTGAAACCAGGGAAGAATGTGAAAAATATGGCAAAGTTGGGAAAAGTGTGTTGTTTGAAATTCTGGTGCCCTTGATGATGAAGCAGTACGGATATTTTTAGAATTTGAGAGAGTTAAATCAGCAATTCAAGCAGTTATTGACTCGAATGGGAGGTATTTGGGTGGATGGGTGGCAAATGCATGTTTCTACAGTGTGGAAAAATTCAGGGTCTTGGATTTGGCAGAACAAGTTTGATTTTAAGAACTAGAACACAAGTCATCTCCGGTGATCCTTAAATGAACTACAAGCTGAGAAAAGAAGGAAAAAGGTCACAGCTTCCATGGCTGTTGCATACTGAGACTCTTGGAGGGACTTCTAAGATATATGTTGATTGATCCCTTTTTTATTTTGTGGTTTTTTAAATATAGTATAAAAATCTGTTTAAAAACCAAACAAAAAGAAAATGTTAGAGATAAGGTTGGAGAGATGGGAGGCAGTAATAAGAGATAAAGAATAGTGGATTTGGCACATAATCTGGAGGCAGAACTAACAGAGGTTGCTGATGATTGGTGATGGAAAGGTAGAAATTAAGGATGAAACCTAGGTTTTTGCCTTGACCACCAAATAAATGGTAGTCTTATAAACTGAGATGGGGAAAAGTAGGGAAGGAGCAAGTTTGTTAGTGGAGAGAAATCAAGTTTTTTTGACAGGGGTGGCTGGAGCAGGTTAAATTGACTGTATCTAGTAGACCACCAAGTGGCTATATCGAGCAGGTAGAAGACTGTGAATCTAGAACTCAAGGTCAGGACTATAGATATAAAATGGAAAAATCACAGCATATAGATAGAGATTAAAGTCTAGGAACCGAATAAAGTCACCTATAGAGAAAAGATAGAGAAGTGAAGAGGAGAGAGATCAAGTCCTATAGCACTTTTAATAAGATCAGGCAATCTCCTTACCAAAAATATGTGGTCTCTCAAAAGAAGAAATGAGAGACTGGGCCAGGGGCGGGGGGGAATAAAGAATTAAGTCATGGGACAAATGCTGCTCTGAATACAATAAGAAAAAGACAGGAACTGGCCTCAGGATTTGTCAAAATGAAAATTGTTGAGAACTTGGACATGACCGGATTCAACAGATTGGTGGAGATAAAAACCTAATAGGTTTAAAAAAAAAACTGAGGAAGGGAAAAGAGTGGGTATAGATTTCACTCTCAAGGAACTTTGCTATAAAGAGGAACAGAAAAAAGGCAATTGACAGAGAAAATCGAGGACAAGGGGCTAAAAAAAATTGGTTTCAAGTTCAGAGTCATTATAGCATATTTTTTATGTTAATGGGTATAACCCATGAAAAAGGATAAAACTGAAGACACAGGACAGTGAAATCATAATTTCAGTATCTAAATCTTTGCGTTGGCAAGATGGGTTGGAACTTGAAGTGGAGTGATTAGTCCTAGATCGGAGCAGGGATAATTCTATTGTGTTCCTAGGGAAGGTGCAGCATATGGGCTCATCAGGCTGTAGACTTGGTATTGGGAAGGTGGAATAAGAAGCCAGGCCAACAGGTTAGAGAATATGAGATAAAAAATGGTTGTCAGGGGGAAGAGAAAGTTAAAATACTAGGAAAATATAGTAAGATTGGGCAGCATTCACTTTGGGAGGCCGAGACGGGTGGATCACGAGGTCAGGAGATCGAGACCATCCTGGTCTACACGGTGAAACCCCGTCTCTACTAAAAAATACAAAAAACTAGCCGGGCGAGGTGGCGGGCGCCTGTAGTCCCAGCTACTCGGGAGGCTGAGGCAGGAGAATGGCGTAAACCCAGGAGGCGGAGCTTGCAGTGAGCCGAGATTGCGCCACTGCACTCCAGCCTGGGCGACAGAGCGAGACTCCATCTCAAAAAAAAGAAAAAAGATTGGGCAGCATTAAATGCCTGCTTGAAATTTATCATCATAAATGTAATGTGAAATCTGCCTCCAGTTATGTGTTTTTCTCTAGTGGCACAAAGTAGCTGGAGAGTTCGGTGTAACTTTTGGGATTTTGACAAGAAAATACAACGGAGTAGCAAGGAGCAAAGGAATATGGGTATGATTAAAGCAATAGAGCCTGGAGTCTGAGCCAGATAAAGAAGGATGTGAGCATATTGGGAGTGAGAGTGGTATAGTAAAAAGTGGTAGGGTCAATAAATTGGAGGTCTGAATGAGATATAAAAATTTTAGAGGAAGGGAGCTAGAATAAGTAGGCTTTAAAATTAGAAGATGGTAGTTAGCAAATCTGCACTTAAAAATCAGAATTTTAGAAGTAATGTGGTTACTGGTGATGACAAGGCCAACCAGTGTTTCGGAAGCTTTTTAAAATGAACGTAGTAAGTAATATAATGTTCAAGGCAAGTCAATTTGCACAATACGTACATGATATGTAATTGAAGAAATTACGAAACAATATTTACCTGACTTCATTCAATCAACTCCGATATTTAAAAATCTATTCTATGTTACTTAAAATGAAAAATACTGGTTATAACTCATTAAATTGATTGTTATTATTACTAATGGATCAGACTTTGCATTCTGAAAACAGCTCTAGTGACCATGGGAATGAGTGACTGGTGTGGGATGGAGGAAAGGATTGTTGGTATTATAGAATTCAGACACCTGAGAGTCCATAGTGTCAGATGGAGTATCTGCCTAGATGTGGAAGCCATCGGGGATGATGACAGGAGTAATGGCATGGAGGAAGACAATGAAAGTGGTGGTGTAGTCTGGTAGTGGTCTGTGCTTCTAAGAGACTGGAGATTTTAAAGAGCTAGAGAAGACACATTACCTCCAGGTCCTAGAATGTGGGTGGGAAAGAAAAAGCAACTTTCATTTTGAAGTACTCAGGAAAAGATGCAGACTTAGAGTCCTGTCTTCACTGTGAGCAAAAAGGTGAAGAAAAAGTCAACAGATAGAATTGTGGACTTGGGGAGATTTTGTTACTGAGAGATTCTGATTTCCTTAGGGTCCAGGGAAAGGCTTTGGGAGGTCAGAGATGGGTTGGAGATGGGTTTAATGAAAACAACTTGCGATACTTGGACTGAAATTAAATGTGGGCCTGGTCAGTTTTGATGATAACACAAGGAAAAGTGGGTAGTGGCCCATATTAGCCTTGTTCACAGGCTTGGTTTCTTAGCTAGTTTGTAGAGGTGAGGTGGTGGTGTGTTAGTTAAGAGCAGCCTCCCTGGGAGCAAGGTAGTTGCAGCAACTGCCCTTCAACTCTGAATAGCCAACATGGCACTAGGAGGGAGGATTGGGACTGTGAGGGAAGGGTGCTGAGCCCCATGAACTCACCATGCAACAGGACCTTTGCACATATCTCATCCTGTTCCTGGTAACTAACTAGCTGTTTGTCTTCTCTTTGATTTCTGTACAAGTCTCATAGCTTTAGGAAAACCTTCCCTGACTCCAGTGGCCTCCCTGATCCAGTTCTTATGGCACTTTGCACCTCATCTTTATTCTCATATGTCAGAGCTGCAGTTTTATCTCTATCTGTGGGATTGTTTTATTAAGTTTGACTCCTTTGCTAGACTAGGCTCTGTGCAAAAGGGACTATACCTGTTTTTGTTCACTATTGTATCTCAAGCACAGTATATAATGTATAGTAGGTACACACAAAGATAAATTTAATGAATTAATGAAATCAGAGTTAGCAGACGTTGAAGACAAAAAAACGGCAAAGGAAACTAAAGAGAACCAACAGGAGGTACTATTGAAGTTGAAGTTGCAAGGAACATTTCTTGTTGCAACTAGTAAGGTCTACAGCTCAATCCTCATGGACATGACCCAACTGATCTTGAAAGGACAATGCTACGAACCTACTGTCTGAAAGCAAAGAACTATTTACAGACTATATTAATAGCAACAGTAATCACCAGAGGGATATGAGATGGAAATTTAGGGGAACAACAAGTCTAAGGCAGCTTCAAAGGCAACTCCTTCAAGAATCTTGTCCTAACTAAGGAAAGAATTGTTACAGTTCAAGGACTGAGGGAGTAGGATAGATCCAGGAGACAAGAGGTGCATTTGGGTTGGGTATGGAGTAGGAGGAGAGGGGGATAGGAGTGACATTACAGCATTTTCAAAGCAGGGAAACAACTGGCTATATACGGAGGCAATTCAGGAGCTAGGGCATTTTGAGGAGTGCAGCGTGCCAAAGACAGTTCACTGAGAAAGGGCTGAGTTAGTCAGAGTTGGAGCAAACAACTGGACTGGCTGAGATGTGAAGCTCTCTCCCTACTGAGTAGGACTTAGAGCCTAGAGGTTGGAATGCCAATGGTTTTATGGTTACTGTGCCCCTTATGCTAACAAGTGTCACCCAAGATAAGTAAGACAATGATACAGAGTTAGCTAATCTTGGACAAAAGTTCTAACAAAGTTGGAGAATCACCACTAGGAAGATTTCATTCTGTTTCCATTTTAATTCTGCACCAGTCAAGGACATCATTACATTCCTTTCACATCCACCACCTCTGTGCGTTTACAGTGCATCCTCTTCCTTTGTCTTGTTTTTTTTTCTTTTTTTTTTTTTTTTTTGTTGAGACGGAGTCTCGCTCTGTCGCCTGGGCTGGAGTGCAGTGGCTGGATCTCAGCTCATTGCAAGCTCCGCCTCCCGGGTTTACGCCATTCTCCTGCCTCAGCCTCCCATAGCTGGGACTATAGGCGCCCGCCACCTGGCCCGGCTAGTTTTTTGTATTTTTTAGTAGAGACGGGGTTTCACAGTGTTAGCCAGGATGGTCTCGATCTCCTGACCTCGTGATCCGCCCGTCTCGGCCTCCCAAAGTGCTGGGATTACAGGCTTGAGCCACCGCGCCCGGCCATGTCCTGTTAAGACCTGCATTTCAGAAGCAATTTTTCCCCCTTGCCAGATCATCGTTCAGTAGCAGAATAGGACACCCCTGAGCAATCACTGAGTTTCATCTTTCCAAGTCACAAAGGAATTCAGTGACTCACCCCTTGCAACTACACTAACTCTTTCAGGCCAAGAGGGCACTGGTCAGCGTTTTGGAGGAAGTAATTTGCTAAATGGTGCCCTTGTGGCCAGAAAGACTCAACACACATAAAAGGAGAAACCACAGACTCCACTTCTCCTGCTCAGAGTGTTGGAAATAATTAGGATTAATTATGTGTTTTTGTGTGGAAGTGATGATATGAATTTCAATGGCATACAGGAAAAGGAGATAAGCCTATTTTTTAAAGAAAATAGTTCCGGTTTAGGTCCATTATAGCTGCACAATGTCATTATGAGATATGAGAAAGAGATAACTAAATTATTCATGTTATAATTTTATTTGTGCTCTATTCCTTATTTTTCCTGGAAAATGTCCCTATTTGTTATTAAAACTAGGATGTTTTATAAAGAGATTTATGTTAATTACACAGAAAGCTGCCTTAGTCAGAATAGCAAATTCTATAGTGAATTTCAGAGTTTTTAAAATGTATGATCTCTATGCTGTAGAATATTTCTTGCTAATGGTTCATGCCATCTATATATCTAGTGATCTTTGAACCTTATGTTCATTATTATGGTTATAGCTGTACCCAAATGGCAGCATATTATTAAAATATGAGATAATGATTGAATAAACTAGATATAATTATGCTTGTAAAGGAAAACAGACCGCCTAGGAGTAAGTTTTTAGAAGGCAAAATAATACCTTTAAAATGTTATACTCAAAATAAACATATTACGACAGATGAGAAATCCCAGATTTTCAGGCAAAGGGCGAGAAACTGAACTGAGTTTCAAAAGCCATCTCAAAGAAGTTGCTCACTTTAAAAAAAAAAAAAAAGGACATTTTTCTAAAAAGTAGCAAGTTTCCCAGCATTTCTTTTCTAAAAATATGCATTTTCTGTTATTCAAATGAATAAATATAAAATTTTTTTCATTTTGGCGCTTTCTAAAGTCCTGATCCTACCAATAGGTAAAATCATCACTAACTTTGCGGTATTGACTTTTAGCTCTGTAGGCCTACTTCCGTGTCATGAAGGCCAGCAGCCTGAAAAAAATAACGAAGACTTATCCTAGTCACCAGTTAAACATATTCTGTTATCATATTAGTCCTGAACATTTAGCAGGGGAAATAATATCAAATATTCTCATATCAAGGTACAGAAATATCAGTCTCATGGCAGACCCAGACTTGGAGGGCTAATGTTAAGCTAGATATCTTGCAGACTAACCAAGAGTAGATCACTGATCTACTGAACCTCTCTTTAGAAGGAAGATATATTTATTATTGGTTAGGACCAGGTAGACAATTTGCATTTGTGGTATGTGGTTAATGTAATAATAACTTAATAACACTATCAGGTGTCTGGAGCGTGTTGGCTTTGGGTACAACTAAAAAGGGTACATTTTTAGCATGGTAATTTTTTTCCTAAATTCTTTTCATCAAAAAAATTACTTATGAGAACGCTTTTAGAGATTACATGAACATTTAGATATTTGTAGTAATAATTTTTTTATGCTACTTCTCCTTTTAGGGCTCAGTTTTGAAAGCTCTCCTGAGAAAGGAGGAAAAAGCATTTATATGAGGAAGCGAGAAGACTGAAAATGAATTAAGTGTTAGAGGAGTGGAGTGGCAGTGACTAAGGTCAGAAAAAAGGTAAGTGAGCAAAGAGAACTGAACAAAATAGCAAAAGAAGAGAGTAGTGGTGTATGAAATAGGAAATAAAGCAGTGAGGACTATCTCAGAAGAAAATAAAAATAAGACCCAGAAAAAACATGTATATATCTCAAGAAGGTACCTACCTCACAGTATAATTTCCGTTAATTTCTATCCACATACCCTTCTACATATCTGTCTAGTCATTCATAGGCAGACAAGGCTGAACTACCACCTTAAGCCTAAAATATCGCATCATCTTTTGTAGCTGAGATGCTGGAAATAAATTCTGAAAAATTGGGAGGAGGTGAGAACATTGAGAATTTATAAGAAAATTTAAGCCATTTTTCTTCTAACTTAATTTTTGTCTTCGTAAGAATATCTTATCCAAATGAGCATAAAATATGAAAGAAGAGCCAAAAAGTAACAAATAACAGGCCTCCATAAAGACAAGAGTGTGATGCTGTGGAGTTTTGTCATAACATAAAAATCTGTAGAAGGTGAGGATGTTTGTCACTTTTGGTTTATGTGATGCTTTTTTTTTGTCAGTATGTATAATCCCAAGTAATTTATGATAATAGATATTTAGAAGGTAAAATAAATAATTTAACCTATCCCATTCTGACGTAGTTTCTAAGGATTCCCAACACAAGTCAAATGTGTCTAAAAGAAACAATATCCACCGTGTAAGTTACTTACACACAGTAAGGGAAATTGCTTACCTAGGCTCCAAAACCATTAGCCATCCCTTGTAATTTACCTGGATTGCTAACCAATGTTTAATGTATTTTTCCTACTTACTGTTGATTTTCAGCTTGTAGGCTTGTAGATTTTTATTTTAAATCACTATTAAATTGTGAAACTTAACAAAAAATGGCAGTGTGTGATTTTTCTGTAATGCTCCTGCATTCACTTCTTTGAGTGTTAGGTTAATTTTTGGCTGATGGTTTTGGAGCCTAGGTAAGGAACTTCCCTTATTGTCTGTAAGTTACGTGGTGGATATTGTTTCTTTTAGACATATTTTACTTGTGTTGGAAGTTGTTAATATTAACTACATGAGAATGTGATAGTTTTAATTATTTATTTTTGTCATCTAAAATATATTATAATTAGTTACTTGGGATTGTATGTGCTGACAAAAAAAGTATCACACAAACCGAAAGTGATAAAATCCTAACCTTCTAGCAACAAACAACTAAGACATGCATGCACAAAGGGCGGATGCTTTAAGTGGCAGAGGGAGGGACGGAAGTGGGTAATTATTTGTAGCAATGCTTTTACTGTTGTTCGAAATGAGACAGACTAACAGTGGCAGCAGTCATTTTGCTGAATCAAAGTCCATGTTAGTCGCATTATACACTGCCACAAAAGGTTGTTAAGGCTGGTATTAGCATGTACCACTGAGGACATTGGAAGGACTCGATCTGTCACACTAAATCGCCTTCTTGCCCTCAACCATTGAAGTCTCCAGCTCCTCTGACATGTTCTTTCATTAATGGCCTGGCCTTGACAACTGATCCTAATTGCCTCTGAACCGCACTTCATGTATTATTGGTGTCTGCCTGCCCTGGTTCATGTCAACAAGCCACAGCATGTGCAGGGTGTGCCCAGTGCCTTTGCAGAAATGATGTTCACATCGTCATATTCCTCTGAGGGGATTGGGTCTCGCTGGGAGTAAAGTAGAAAGCTAAAGATCTTCCTGTCTCTTCTTTGTAATATCTTAATGTTGATTTGTGCTGTGTACGTATTAAGCTCATCTAAGGACTCACTAAAACATTAAACCAATTATGCAACATTCCATTAAGGCACAGATGCTGACTTAAATTTGCCCTTGTTTTAGTAAGTGGTAAAATGTGTGTTCATTGCAAAACCTTTTCAACTTCAGTTAGTATGGCTTACATTCCTTTTTCAACTTTAGTGTGGTTTACTTTTACTTTTATTATGCATAACAATTTCAATTTGATGTATGATAATGGCCAAAAGAGCCTACAATATAGTTTCCAGGTAGAAGTATGCATTAGACCAGAACTCCCAAAAGTAAATTATTGAAGGTTTGAATAGGATATTTTAGTCTTAACATCTATTAGCAGATTTATATTTACTACATTTTCTAAAAGTAGCTAAAATAATCAATTTTAGTGCATTACATGTATTTAAAACCTTAATTTTGTTCTGACATTTCAGGAAACATTCATAAAGGACAAAACAGTTTAGATGCATTTTAATTTATAAGATGAGTTATTTGCTTACAGAAAAATACTTTAGAATCTAAAATATAACATTAGAAACGCTCAAGATATTTACCTCTTTTTCTGAAAATGTCTCTGAGATTTAAAATTTGCCTCATTCCTATGACAGTTTTTTACAATCACATCTCTGAACAATAATACGAGATTCTTTCAATCTTTTCATCCTTTTTTATTTATTGAAGGCAGTTTTCTGGTGAGCCTTTTAAGCATGCAAGTTCTACCCGTGATCATAAAAAATAAATCAGAGAAGCTCTTCGGTGCTAGGTATCATTTAGCCTAATCTAGACAGTGACATTTGGGCCACTAACAGCATAATCATGGTTATTGCTACAAATTGCTCCATGTTTGAGTTTTAATGTTATAAGTAAATTATGCCAGCGGATAAAATATATGTTTCTTTGGGAATTAAACATGTTTATTTCAGCAATGTGGCCATGGAATAGCACGGAAACCTTAAGCTTGTTTCATGTAGTAATACTGCCACCTTCTGAAGCCCAGAGGAATTGTCCTCAAGGTTAGCTGTTTTAAGAGACTTCTCAGGTTGCCATTTGTAGTGATCCAGCAGCCAGAAACTTCTAAGTCTAGAAACCATCTGACTTTTATCATGGAAATGATAAATTTGATTTTAACTCTTCATTTAAAATAAGTAGAAATGAATGCAGGTATCCAACAGTCAGTAAAAATTCTATTTCCTCTTTTCATTTTACCCCCAAAAGCCTTTTATTTTCTGGACTTTAGAACTTTTTTTTTTTTTTTGGTGATGTGTAGTTTCCTGCTAAAAAGCTCAGCTGATATAAAGCTAATTCTGATATGGAAGTTACACAGCAAGAGCGGTTGCCTGGCAGAAGTGGGACAGTGGTGGCCACAGCTGGGATTGTGAGAAGGAGATGGTAAATGTTTTTCTATCATTCAATCAGACAGTATGCCCTTCAGCAGAACAACAAGCCCTCCTGATTCTTTAGAATTAGTGAGATTAGCATGAAGCACATAATGCAGGGTGATGGGATTTGTCATAATTTGCATTGTCCTGGAAAAATGCGGGTTGATAGAGCGATGCATCTTGGAGCATGTCATGTCCCACGGGCAGGTCACAGAGGAAGCTTGGCAGAAATAATTTTGTGATATGTGCATCAGTTGCAAATGCTTCATAAGTAATTTGTCAGAATAAAATAAATAGGAAGTGGTTAGGAAGGTAGAGAAAGTAGGGTCATTGTAAAAGTATCTCCAAAAAAATTAGGTATGTCATCCTCAAATATCACATTGTTAGTGATTAAATGAAAATAGAATGAATGACTAGGCTTACTCTCCTTTTGGTTTTAAATTTCCAAAACCTTACTGTTAAGTCTTTCATTTTTTCTAAAAGTAAAATCTTTCCTAAAAGTAAAATCTTAGTGGTAAGTCTTTCCTTTTTCCTGAAGGTAAAATCTTGGAAAATACATGTGTGTTTCTGCAAAGTTTGTTTATGAAAGCCCCTTATAGAAATTATCAAATACAGCTACATTAGGGAAGACTTTCGGAGAGTTTGCGGCTGACCTTGATAATGTTCCCAAACTACAGACAGGAAAAGATAATCAGTATGTAGTTGACAAAACAAACATGACACTGTTACTTATCTACAGCAGCATTTCTGGAAATGGGCATATAGAATTCAGACAGGCAAGGGGAGCGTGCTTATTTAGCATAGCATTGCAAGAATGAAAGTTCCGGTGTCAGGTATTGTCCATGGTTTATTTATGTAGTACCTGACAGAGATGCCCTTGTCTTTAATATTTAGAAATTATCCAAGAACATTATAGCTAGTGTTTACAGGTTATGTTATTTATCATTTCAATATCTGCTTCTACTGCACAAAGACATTTTGCAATGTCTCCTTTATTTGTCTTTATACATTTCAAACAAAAGATTAATGCTGGCAGTTCGGTAACACTGATCTTTTCTGACAGTTGAACATTTGTGGGTTGAGGGTCTAATAAGAAAAGAAATTTAAGTGAGGAGTTTAAGGAAAATGAAAAAAATAATCACTTGTGAAAATCAGGCTTATAATAAAAATGTATCTTCTTACTACACTGTTCGTAGGAAGAATACTCATTTTCTCAGATGGTTATAATTGTAGAATTAGGTTTTATGAAAACTAAAATTACCCCAGGGCACAGCTCAACATGAATAAATCTTTCAACACCCAGATCTGGAAACGTGATACACACGAAACTAATAATGCCCTACAATTACAAGTAGATCAAGAAGAACTGTGCGAAGTTTTTAAAAAACATTATTTATTGAGTTCTATAACATGAAAGTGACTCCAAATAATGTTAGTTCAGACTATTTTAAATCATTTGTTGTTTGTAAAATAATAGCCCTCTATGTAAACCTCGTATGTTTTTAAACTCGCCCTCCTGTCTGTAATCTTCAAAACTGACTGCTTTCAAACAAACAGTTTTACTAATCAGAGATAATAAGTGCTTTGTGGTGCCAATTGTTAAAAACTAGATTTTTTGTGGACATTATTTTTCTAATATATCATATCTTGACTCATAAGGTGATTTTTAAAAAATAAACCCTGTTTACTAAGTTGTAACATTTCAGCCCAATCTCAGCATTGTGGATATTCTGTACGATATTTATTTCATTGAGAGTTGGTATTGTAGACTTCAGTCTTGGGTCACATTTTAACAACTTTTTCCTATTGTCTTCTTTTTGCTGTATACTACTGCGTCAAGAAAAAGAAAGGCACCTGTTGCTTCTCCCGTGAAATTCCTTTCCTCAGAGGAAATGTGCTTGCAGTGACAGATAATTTGCCTTGGTTAGAAGTTTTCTAGCATTTTCCCCTAAATAGCAAAGCCATAATACTCTCAGATAATCTTCAGGGGAGAACAAAAATACCTCTTAGTTCTCTTAGCAGAAAATTATGATAGATAATTTAAAAAATAAAAACTTTTTCAAATAAGTGTACATCTCGCCAGTCCTCTCCCCAAAATTTTAATAAACTAAGGATTTAAATTCCACCTTTTCAGACAAAGTTTTCTAAATTCAATCAACAGGATAATATACTAGATAGATCAATTTTTATATTGTCTTTAGACTTCACGATTGTTTTACTCTAGATAATGACCACTAACCTAGCAATGCTAGTTTAACTCTCAATGTCTTACGAACTATTTCTTGAGTCATTTGTTCATCTAGTCAGTATATGCTCCTACTGCTTATGGTGCCTATTCTGTGTCCTTTGGAGGATGCTGTGCAAGACTTTATTTCCCATAGGGATGGAGAGTGCAGTGAGCAGAGAAGGCCCGATCAACAATTTAATCAAGAGGTATTCATTGGGCAAAGCACCTCATCCAGAGTTAATGGCATTGCCTCTCTGCGAATGAGACTCAGAAAATGAAGAGGTAGCTAAAGGAATTAGCTTATTAATGTGCTATCATCACATCTGTACTGGATCCAGTTCTTGGTGTTTGTCTGGAAAATTCATTGTTGCTACAGTATTGTAATACCTGGCAATTCTCATATTAATGGAAGGGTAACTAGTTTGTGTCTTTTAGTCTACCTAGTCTGTGATGAAACTCAAATATTTATTTGACAATAAAGTGATGTTTTTACCCAGGACAGGTGAATTCATGAAGCAAAGTATATTTATTTTCCATTCTGCTTTCACTAGCTTGTCTTTAATAAATTCATTGCCTCACAGATTATTAATACTATTTGAATGATTTTTCTATTTTGCCCCAGCTTCAATAGCTGCCTGTATGAACTCTTATTATCATTTCAGAGTTATTTCTTTAGGGTCCTTTATAGTGAACAAGTAGTCTCAGGTAAAAAAAAAAAAAAAAAAAAAAAAAACCTCAAAATGATAATTGAGTCAGTCCAGAATCTCATCAGGAAGAATGTGCCAGAGAAATCTAGTCTAGATATTTCTGGACATACAGATAACTTCCTCGAGTAAACAAGAATGTTAGCTAAACAAATTTCCACTTAATTTGATACTATTTATTTCTAAATATAAAAGAAATAGATTAAGTAATCACTTAATTTTCATTGAAAATTTTAATTTGAAAAGGACTTCTTTAAAGAAAAATGGTGTCTTATTCCATTTTCACACTGCTCATGAAGACATACCCAAGACTGGGCAATTTACAAAAGAAAGAAACTGTCATTTACTTACAGTTACACATGACTGGGGAGGCCCTGCAGTCATGGCAGAAGGCAAGGAGGAGCAAGTCACATCTTATGTGGATGGCGGCAGGCAAAGAGAGAGAGCTCATGCAAAGGTACTCCTCTTTATCAAACCATCAGATCTAGTGAGACTTATTCACTATCATGGGAACAGCACAAGAAAGACCAGTCCCCATGATTCCATTACCTCCCACTAGGTCCCTCCCACGACACGTGGGAATTGTGGGAGCAACAATTCAAGGTGAGATTTGGGTGGGGACACAGCCAAACCATATCAAATGGCTATATAAGTTCTTTGAAAAGTTATTGGTACTGGAAAACAGGAAGAAATCAAGGCTAGGAATAAAACGTACTTATTTTAGATACAGTTTTTTTTTTTCTGCTGACCAGGGAGATATCTCTAATGCATCTCAATGTATATGGTGTGAGCCAGGCATAGTGGCTTACACCTGTAATCCTAACAGTTTGGGGGACGAAAGTGGGAGGATCCCTGGAGCCCAGGAGTTGGAGACCACCGTGAGTAACATAGCAAGACCTCATCTCTACAAAAAAATGAAAAAATTAGGTGAGCATGTGTGCACCTATAGTCGTAGCTACTTGGGAGGTTGAGGCAGAAAGATTGCTTGAGCCCAGGGGTTCAAGGCTGCAGTGGGCTGTGATTGCACTACTGCATTCCAGTCTGGAGGACAGAATGAGGCCTTGTCTCTAAAAAAAAAAAAAGAAAAAAGGAGAAAGAAAAAAAAGTACATACATTTTGGAGACTTCACTCATTGACTTTCCTTTTATATCTGTCATAGGTTTGCTTTTTTTAATACAGAAGTCATCATACTTGTTTCTGGCTCAAACTTGCCATGCAACACCTGAAGTCCTTTTACTAGGTCAGTAGGGAAAGGAGGTATTTCTTCTTTCATTCATTTTTCCAAGCTTACCACTCCCCCAAAATATAGATCTATTGGCTGTTACAAAATAATTTTTATTATATGTATAATTTATATTGTAAAATATTTCTGAAGTTATAAAGTAAATAAATAAAACAGTAAGTGCTCTCACTTTTTTCTTTTCATTAATATTTAAATCACCATTTTTATTGTCCAGAAAATTTTTGCAATCTATTAGTCCATGATATAGACATGTCTCCGTGGAGGATTTCAGGATAAAAATTTAGCCAAATAACATATTTTACCTTAGGGGGAAAAAAAGCAGCACTTAATTTCCTCTGCACACATGTTAAGTTTATTCTTCATGGATGATTTAGAAGGGTTTCTTGTTGTGTATATTATATGGAAAAGACATTATTTGTAAATATGTGATAAGATTATATTGTAATATTGTACACTTATTAGATTGGGATGTTATCAAGCTCTCACAGTTTCTAAAAGTACATGGCAGCTGATGAGTGAGGATAGATGACAAAAGAGAAAAGTCAGTAGTTTGACTGTGGGAGATGATCAGATCATGCTTGAAATGGAAAGCTTCCCTGTTACTGGAACAGAACTGTGTCCTGAAAAGAAATAGTGTTCTTCTGTCCTGTTGGCCCCTCTGAACTGAATTAAAAGTAATGGATTTTAAAATTTATGCTTAATGAAAGAATAAAACATCTGAAATTACTACAGCAAAGATAAAGATAAAGACAGCCAGAAGAATCACTAGGTAATTTTTGGAGAACCATTTCCCCCCACCATCAATTTACATTGCTATGGCTTTTATCTTATATATTGGATGTCAAAAGTCATTTTCCAGGGCATTCAGAAGTTGTTTAAGACTCTGTGTGTGTGTGTGTGTGTGTGTGTGTGTGTGTGTACTATCTGTGCCCAGTGAAAAAAGTAAACCATCTTTCTTGCTAGAAATGGTGGCCGCTGTTTTTACTTTAGGTTGAACATATTTTGGTATTGGTGATAGGATTCTAGAGGACTCTTCCCTGGGTTTGGTGGGGTGGGAAGAACCATATAAGAAGTTATTCAGGGGTCGGGCGTAATGGCTCATACCTGTGGTCCCAGCACTTTGGGAGGCCGAGGCAGCGGATCACGAGGATGGGAGTTCGAGACCAGCCTGGCCAATATGGCGAAACCCTGTCTCTGCTAAAAATACAAAAAATTAGCTAGGCGTGGTGGCGGGCACCTGTGGTCCCAGCTGCTCAGGAGCCTGAGGCAGGAGAATGGCTTGAACCTGAGAGGCAGAGGTTGCAGTGAGCTGAGATCGCACTATTGCACTCCAGCCTGGGCAACAGAGCAAGACTCCAACTCAAAAAAAAAAAGAAGAAGAGTTGTTATTCAGGACCACCAAGAGAAGTGGGGAGAGCTAGTAACAAAAGACACGTAAAGCTTGCTTCTGACCAGGAAAAGAAGGTAATGTGATAGAATCAAGGGCCAGAAAAAGATGATATTTCCCTCCAAGGCCATATGACTACCATGAGAGAAAACCCAGAATAGCAATGAGAGAAATAAGTGAAGAAGCGTGATTGCACTAAATAGTGGGACTGTTCTTAATCACAGGTTTTTGTAGACTTAACTAAAGAAACTGATCAGGGACCAGATTCAAATCCACAGAAACTCAGTATGTAACTCATGCTATGCTAAGCAGCTTATTATTTAATCCTTACAGCTGTGCTTTTAAATGAATATTATTATTCCATTTTCAAGTATGGAAACTGAACTTCAGAGAGGTTGTGTAACTTGTCCAGAATTACATAGCTAGTAACTGGTGGAGGAAGGCTGTTAACCTCAACTGTATTTGACTTCAAACCTATGTTTTTATCATACAGTATTATTCAAATTTGGGAAAGAAGGGACCCAATACAAAAGTAAAGACTGAGCTGGTTTTTTTTTTTTTAAGAAAATGTTTGTGGGTTTATTGTATCATGAGGCATTGAAACATCTGAACAAATCAATGTCTGGATGGTGAGGCAGCTGCTTTCTCCTTCCCTTCTGCCTTACTGAGGTCTTTCAAGGCATGCACGGTATAACCCAAACTTCTTCCTTCAGATGCAACTAGTCTAACATCCAAACATCGTGCACAACACCTGGGTGGCAGCACTGCACTATGCCCACTCCCACCATGGACTCGCTCCTTTGGCATGATATGTGGAGCATCTGGAGTGTGAATGGTACTGGAAAGAGGAGGGAGGAGGAAACAGCATGACTGCCTGGCTGGGAAGAGATCAGCCCAAGATGTGCAGGCCAAGCCTGAACATGTCATTGGCGCAAACCCAAGTCTTATTGATGTTCTTCAACAGGAACATCTATCTGGTGGAACCCCATGATGGAGTCTCCATCCACCGTAAGCTGGCCCACAACCATGCTGATGATGCAGCTGGCGTGGGCTGATGGTCCTGTGCTGTGATGCTGTGCTGGATTTTTTGGAAGGGATGACTAGACAACTTCTCCACAGTGGCAGCTTTCCCCTGGGATTGCCATCCTTCCCACATGAGGCATGGCACATCAGTGTAAATTGCACCTAGTTGGGTTTTCTCATTATGAAATAACTGGTAGTAATGCTGAATGAAGCTGGATCAAATCTGCTCCCAGATTGGCTCATCTCCCATTCTGGAGCATCACCCAGCCTCGTTGAGACCTGAAGGGTTGGCACAGTGGCAGCGGCAGCGTGACAACCCAGCACAGTCTGCCAAGACTGAGCTTCTTCAAAAACTATTTGTGAAAACTGCTGGGTGTGGTGGCTCACACCTGTAATCCCAGTGCTTTGAGAGGCCGAGGTGGGAGGATCACTTGAGGCCAGGAGTTCAAGACCAGCCTGAGCAGCAGAGTGAGACCTTGTCTCTACAGAAAAGTAGAAATAAAAAAAATTAGCCAGGTATGGCAGCGCACACCTGTAGTCCCACCCGCTTGGGAGGCTGAGGCAGGAGGATTGCTCGGGCCCAGGAGTTCCAGGATGCAGTGAGCTATGATCACATGGCTGCCCTTCAGCCTGGGCGACAGAGCAAGACCTAGGATCATTTGAAAACAAAAAGAAAAACTATTTGCAGAAGCCGAATCATGTAGGAGGAGTCCCAAAAACAAATAACGAACTAGAAAATTAGTTTTATATAAAAAGAGAATGGAAGAGTTGGGGATACGCTTGGAGAATCAATAGCTAATAAAATGAGTTGAATAACATTATATTCTTGAATATTATGTTGTCTAAATTCTATGAAGCATCTTGGTGACAATAATGCTGTAGTTGTTCTATTACTAACTGAAGACAATATACAAGGAAGTGGATTTAAGTGAAAATAAGCAAACAAACAAAAAAATCAACCGATTTGTTGCATGGGAGAATGTCTTGACCAGGGGACAATGAAAGGCTACTTTAGGCTACCTAAGGTATCTACGATAGATATCTCTATTAGATGTGTCACTCCAAACATATTCTTCCTTAAGCTGTATTGGCCCTCAGAGATTCATTGCCTGACTCATACATGATAGTCAATAAACATTTTAGGAATGAATGTATCACTGGAGCCTTTTTCTCCCCAGCCTGGGAATCCATGAATATCTTGCTGAAAGAGATGATACCAGAAGAGTAGACCAATGTTTTGGATAGAATAACAGATTTTAAGAAGTCATGACTTTGTTAAAAGCTATAAAAAAGAAAATGAGTTGTCTGGCTTCCAGCCTCCTGCTTAGGTGAAAAGTCATGTCTCCTTTTGGTCATTTTTTTCATGAAAAAAAATTATTATTAGCATATGTTTTCTGAATTAAAAAAAATTACTTTGCATCAAAATATGTCAATACATATTTAAATAACAATGTTTTAAAGTTTTCAGACAATGTTTCTCTCAAGTCTTTGATTTTGTGAGCTATTTGGGTGATATACCATAATTATTTTTAGAATGGTTTCATTATGTTTATAGTTTTAAAAGGAAGCAGTCATAAAATTTGCCTTTGAGGTCTCCTAAAGATAAGAGTTTGCTTGAGGGAGCAAGACTTACATGACCTTCTGATTTTTACAGGACAGTTCACTCAGAATTCTTTGTGAAGTGGTAGTGAAGGACAGATAGATAGACAATTATTTGCCTATGTTAATATCATATTTGAAGCATTCACCATTAGAAAGCATAGGAAAGTAAGTCAATTGTCTGTCCAACAAAGATCTAGATGAGCTAATGCATTTGCTGTAATATCTCAGAAAAGTTGAACTTTTGAAAGCTGATTCTTTCTTATTAGAACAATGAATAAAATTGAGAGAATTCGTAAGATTTTCATCCTCAATGAACGTAAGAGAGAAAATGTTTTTTACCTTACCTACTTAATAATGTGTTAAGTTTTAGTAAAGCTTCTAGAAATTTAGGTTTGAAATTTGCATCTTTAATATGTTTAAGATAAATTGGTAAATAGTTCTCTATAGCTATGAAAACCTAACATGGAGTAATCCAAATTTCACGCTGATGTGTAGTGTTGGCGTGTGCAGAATATGAATAATTCTCTGCTCTTATCTCAGTTATCAGTATATTCTCTCTCTCTACCTTTTAAAAGGCTAACCATTGTATAAATTCTAGCTGAAATAACTTCTCTTCCATGATACTTTCATCCCAGTCATGAGCTACAAGTGATTTTTCTTTACCCTAACCTCCAATATTATTTATTGCTTAAGACTCTTTGGTTATCATTTGCAGAAGCCTACTAATGCTCTTTAAGTCAACAGTAGGAAATGTATTATTGTGATGCTGTGCTATCTTTCAGAATGTCAAAGTAGAAACTGTCTAGCCCTCAGAAGGCTACTATGAATTAGAACTAGACCCAGGAACCAAAATCAGAATAATAATGATATCAAAGATTTATGTTACTGTGTTAGTCTGCTTGGGCTGCCATTACAAAATACTATAGACTGGGTGACTCAAACAACAGAAATTTATTTCTCACAGTTCTGGAGGCTGGGAAGTCTTAAGATCAAGGTGCCAGCCAATTTGGTTTCTGATGAGGGCTCTGTCTTCTCACTGTGTCCTCATATGTCCTTTCCCTGGTACATGTGTGTGGGGAAAGAGATTACTCCCTTTCTCTTCATATAACGTCATCAGTCCTATTGGATTAGCTGACTTTATGACTTCACTTAACCTTAATTTCTTTCTAAAAGCTGTCTCCAAATACAGTCACATTGAGGGTTGGGGCTTCAACATATGAATTTGGGGGGTGAGGAGTTAGTTCTTGCAACACGATGAAGAAGTAACTGAAGCTGGGTAATTTATAAAGAAAACAGGTTTAATTGGCTCACAGTTCTGCAGGCTGTACAGGAAGCATGGTGCTGGCATCTGCTTGGCTTCTGGTAAGGCCTCAGAAAGCTTACAGTCATGATGAAAGGCAAAGGGGAGCAGGTGCATCCTATGGTGAGAGAGGAAGCAAGGGGTGGAGGAGGTGCCACACTCTTTTAAACCAGGTCTTGCATTAACTCAGAGTGGGAGCTCACTTATGGGGAGGACAGCACCAAGCTATTAATTAGAGATCTGACCTCATGACCTGAACACCTCTCAACAGGCCCCTCCTGTAACACTGGAGATTACATTTCAACCTGAGATTTGGAGGGAACAAACTTCCCAAACCGTATCCTTCTGCCCCTGATTCCTCAAATCTCATGTCTTTACATGCAAAATACAATCATCCCATCTCAATAGTCCCGCAAAGCCTTAGCTTATTCCAGCATTAACCAAAAAGTCCCAAGTCCAAAGTCTCATCTGGAGATTAGTTATTTCTTATGAGCCTGTAAGACTGAAAAAAGTTATTTACTCCCAAGATACAATGGTGGTAGTTATTGGGTAGACATTGCCATTCCAAAATGGAGAACTCAGCCCAAAAAAAGGGGCAATAGGCCCCACACAAGTCTGAAACCCAGTAGAACAGTCATTAAATCTTAAAGCTCCAAAATAATATGTATGTTTGTTGTTGTTGTTGTTGTTGTTGTTGTTGTTGTTTTTTGAGACGGAGTCTCACTCTGTCACCGAGGCAGGATTGCAGTGGCGCAATCTCAGTTCACTGCAACCTCCGCCTCCTGGGTTCAAGCAATTCTCTTGCCTCAGCCTCCTGAGTACCTGGGACTATAGGCATGTGCCACCACGCCTGGGTAATTTTTTGTATTTTTAGTAGAGACTGGGTTTCACCGCATTAGCCAGGATGATCTCGATTTTCTGACCTCGTGATCCACCTGCCTTGGCCTCCCAAAGTACTGGGATTATGGGTGTGAGCCACTGCGCCTGGCCCAAAATAATCTCCTTTGACTTCATGTCCTGCATTTAGGGTGCAAAGATGGAAGGGGTGGACTCCCAAGGCCTTAGGCAACTCAACCCTATAGCTTTGCTGGATACAGCCCACAGGGCTGCTCTGATGGGTTAGAGTTCAGTGCCTATGGCTTCTCCAGGCTGAGGATCAAGCTGCTGCTGCCTCTACCATTCTTTGGCCTGGAGAGCAGTGGCCCCCTTCTTACAGCTCCACCAGGCAGTGCCCTGGTGGGGACTCTGTATAAGGTCTCCAACTTCACACATCCCCTTGGTGCTGCCCTACTAGTAGAGCCTTCTGTGGGGGCTCTACCCCTGCATCAGGCTTTTGCCCAGGCACCTAGGCTTTCCCATACATTATCCAAAATCTAGACAGAAGCTGCCAAGTCTCCTTCACTCTTGCATTCTGTGCAACCACAGGCTTACTGCCACATGGAAGCTGCCAAGGATTATGGCTTGCAGTCTCCAAAGTGGCAGCCAGAGCTGTACCTGGGGACTTTGAGCCACATCTGGAGCTGGAGCAGCCTGGTTGCAAGGAGTAACCTCCCAAGGCTGAGCAGGGCAGTGATGTCCTTGGCCTGGTCCCTGAAATCATTCTTTCATCTGAGGCTTCTGGGCCTGTGATAGGAGGGGCTGCCTCAGAGATTTCTGAAATTCTTTCAAGGCCTCTTTTTCCATTGTCTCAGATATTAACATTTGGTTCCCTTTTGGTCATGCTAGTCTCTTTAGCAAGTGGTTGCTCCACACTCTGCTTGTATTCCTTTTCTACCATGTGCCAGGCTGCAAATTTGTCAAACTTTTATGCTCTGTTTCCCTTTTAAATATGAATTCCAACTTTAAGTCATTTATTTACTCCTGTATCTGATGATAGGCTGTTAGAAGCAGCCAGGCCACATCTTGAACACTTTGTTGCTTAGAAATTTCTTCTGCCAGATACCCTAGGTCATCACTCTTAAGTTCAAACTTCCAGAGATTCCAAGGACATGAACACAATGCAGCCAAGTTCTTTGCAACAGCATAATGGGTAACCTTTACTCCAGTTCCCAATAACTTCTTTGCTTCCATCTGAGAGCTCTTCAGCTTGGACTTCATTGTCCATATCTCTATCAACATTCTGGTCATAACTATTTAACTAGCTTCTAAGAAACTGGAAACTTTGCTTCATCTTCCTGTCTTCTTCTCAGACCTCCAGACTCTTCCAACTTCTGCCTGTTACCCAGTTCCAAAACCACTTCCACATTTTCAGGTATGTTTATAATAATACCCCACTCCTGGTACCAATTTTCAGTGTTAGTTCTTGCTTACTATAAAGAAATACCTGAGGCTGGAGAGCAGTCAGACAAGAGAGGGAAATAAAAGGCATCCAAATCAGTGAAGAGGAAGTCAAACTGCTACTGTTTGCTGATGATATGATTGTATACCTAGAAAACCCTAAAGACTCCTCCAAAAAGCTCCTAGAACTGATAGAAGAATTCAGCAAAGTTTCCAGATACAAAATTAGTGTACACAATTCAGTAGCTCCCTTATACACCAACAGTGACCAAGCTGAGAATCAAATCAAGAACTCAACCCCTTTTACAATAGCTGGAAAAAAAAAATACTTTGGAATATAGATTATCAAGGAGGTGAAAGACCTCTACAAGGAAAACTACAAAACACTGCTGAAAGAAATCATAGATGACACAAACAAATGGAAACACATTCCATGCTCATGGATGGGTAGAATCAATATTGTGAAAATGGCCATTCTGCCAAAAGCAATCTACAAATTCAATGCAATCCCCATCAAAATATCATGATCATTCTTCACAGAACCAGAAAAAAAATCCTAAAATTCATATGGAACCAAAAAAGAGCCCACATAGCCAAAGCAAGACTAAGCAAAAAGAACAAATCTGGAGGCATCACATTGCCTGATTTCAAACTACACTATAAGACCATACTCACCAAAACAGCATGGTACTGGTATAAAAATAGGCACATAGACCAATGGAACAGAATAGAGAACCCAGAAATAAATCCAAGTACAGCCAAATGATCTTTGACAAAGCAAACAAAAACATAAAGTGGGGAAAGAGCACCCTATTCAACAAATAGTGCTCGGATAATTGGCTAGCCACATGTAGGATAATGAAACTGGATCCTCATCTTTCACCTTATACAAAAATCAACACAATAGGGATCAGGGACTTAGATCTAAGACTTGAAACTATAAAAATTCTAGAAGATAACATCGGAAAAACCCTTCTAAATATTGGCTTAGGCAAGGATTTCTTGACCAAGAACACAAAAGCAAATGCAATAAAAACAAAGATGAATAGCTGGGACTTAATTAAACTAAAGAGCTTTTGCATGGCAGAAGTTACAGTCAGCAGAGTAAACAGACAACCCACAGAGTGGGAGAAAATCTTCACAGTCTATACGTGTGACAAAGGACTGGTATCCAGAATCTACAATGAACTCAAACAAGTTAGTAAGAAAAAACAAACAATTCCATCAAAAAGTAGGCTAAGGACATGAATAGACAATTCTCAAAAGAAGACATACAAATGGCCAACAAACATATGAAAAAATGTTCAACATCACTAATGATTAGGGAAATGCAAATCAAAACCACCTTAGTCCTACAAGAATGGCCATAATTAAAAAATCTAAAAATAGTAGATGTTGGCATGGATGTGGTGAACAGGGAACACTTCTGCTGATAGGAATGTAAACTAGTAAAACCACTATGGAAAACAGTGTGGAGATTCCTTAAAGAACTAAAAGTAGAACTACCATTTGATCCAGCAGTCCCGCTACTGTGTAATCTGCCCAGAGGAAAATAAGCCATTATTCAAAAAAGAAACTTGTACACGCATGTTTACAGCAGCACAATTCACAATTGCAAAAATGTGAAACTACTTGTATTTGTAAAAATACAAATGTGAGACTAACCCAATCAATGAGTGGATAAAGAAACTGTGATATATATCTATGATGGAATACAACTCAACCATAAAAAGAAATGACCTAATGACATTTGCAGTCACCTGGATGAGATTGAAAACTATTATTATTTTTTTTTTTTTTTTTTTTACTTTAGGGTCTGGGATACATGTGCAGAATGTGCAAGTTTGTTACATAGGTACACATGTTCCATGGTGGTTTGCTGCACCTATCAACCCATCATCTAGGTTTTAAGTCCTGCATGCATTAGGTATTTGTCCGAAAGGTCTCTGTCTCCTTGCTCCCCATCCCCTGACAGGTCCCAGTGTGTGATGTTCTCCTCCCTGTATCCATGTGTTCTCATTGTTCAACTCCCACTTACAAGTGAGAACATGCAATGTATGGTTTTCTGTTCCTGTGTTAGTTTGCTGAGAATTATGGCTTCCAGCATCATCCATATTCCTGCAAAGGACACGAGTTTATTCTTTTTTATGGCTGCGTAGTATTCCCTGGTGTATATGTGCCACATTTTCTTTATCCAGTCTACCATTGATGGGCATTTGGGTTGATTGCAAGTCTTTGCTATTGTGAATAGTGCTGAAATAAACATATGTGTGCATGTGTCTTTATAGCAGAATGATTTATAATCCTTTGGGTATATACCCAATAATGGGATTGCTGGGTCAAATGGTGTTTCTAGTTCTAGATCCTTGAGGAATCGCCTCACTGTCATCCACAATGGTTGAACTAATTTACACTCCCACTAACAGTGTAAAAGCGTTCCTATGTCTCCACAGCCTCGCCAGTATCTGTTGTTTCCTGACTTGTTAATAATCACCATTTTAACTGGCGTAAGATGGTATCTCATTGTGGTTTTGATTTGCAGTTCTCTAATGACCAGTGATGATGAGCTTTTTTTCATCTTTGTTGGTCGCATAAATGTCTTCTTTTGAGAAGTGTCTGTTCATATCCTGTGCCCATTATTTGATTGGGTTGTTTGTTTTTTCTTGTAAATTTGTTTAAGTTCCTTGTAGATTCTGGATATTAGCCCTTTGTCAGATGGATAGATTGCAAAAAATTCCTGCCATTCTTTAGGTTGCCTGTTCACTCTGATGATAGTTTCTTTTGTTGTACAGAAGCTCTTTATTTTGATTAGATCCCATTTGTCACTTTTGGTTTTTGTTGCAATTGCTTTTGGTGTTTTAATCATGAAGTCTTTGCCCATGCCTATGTTCTGAATGGTATTGGCTAGGTTTCCTTCCAGAGTTTTGTGGTTTTGGGTTTTACACTTAAGTCTTTAATCCATCTTGAGTTAATTTTTGTATAAGGTATAAGGAAGGGGTCCAGTTTCTGTTTTCTGCATCTGGCTAGCCAGTTTTCCCATCACCATTCATTAAATAGGAAATCCTTTCTCCTTTACTTGTTGTTGTCAGGTTTGTTGAAGATCAGATGGTTGTAGATGTGTGGTGTTATTTCTGAGGTCTCTATTCTGTTCCATTGGTTTATATATCTGTTTTGGTACCAGTACCATGCTGAAGCTTTATAGTATAGTTTGAAGTCAGGTAGGATGCCTCCAGCTTTGTTCTTTTTGCTTAGGATTTTCTTGGCTATAAGGGCTCTTTTTTCGTTCCATATGAAATTTAAAGTAGTTTTTTTTTCTAATTCTGCAAAGAAAGTCACTGTTAGCTTGATGGGAATAGCACTGAATCTACAAATTACTCTGGGCAGTATGGCCATTTTCATGACATTGATTCTTCCTATCTATGCGTGTGGAATGTTTTTCCATTTGTTTGTGTCCTCTCTATTTTCCTTGAGCAGTGGTTTGTAGTTCTCCTTGAAGAGGTCCTTCACATGCCTTGTAAGCTGGATTCCTAGGTGTTTTATTCTCTTTGTAGCAATTGTGGATGGGAGTTCACTCAGGATTTGGCTCTCTGTCTGTTGTTGGTGTATAAGAATGCTTGCGATTTTTGCACATTGATTTTGTATCCTGAGATTTTGCTGAAGTTGCTTATCAGCTTAAGGAGTTTTGGGGCTGAGACGATTGGGTTTTCTAAATATACAATCATGTCATCTGCAAACAGACAATTTGACTTTATTCTAAGTTAAGTAACTCAGGAATGGAAAACCAAACATCGTATGTTCTCACTGATAAGTGGAAGCTAAGCTATGGGGATGCAAAGGCATAAGAATGATACAATGGACTTTGGGGACTTAGGGGAAAGGGTGAGAAGGGAGTGAGGGATAAAATACTACAAATTGGATGCAGTATATACTGATTGGGTGATAGGTGCACAAAAATCTCACAAATCACCACTAAAGAACTTTCTCATGTAACCAGACACCACCTGTTCACCAATAACCTATGGAAACTAAAACAAATTTTTTTTAATTTTAAAGAAATACCTTAGGCTGTGTAATGTGTAAAGAAAAGAGGTTTAATTGGCTCTTGGTTCTGCAGACTGTATAGGAAGCATGGTGCTGGCATCAGCTCAGCTTGTAATGAGGCCTCAGGAAGCTTGCAGTCATGGTGAAAAGGCAAAGGGGAGCCAGTATATCACTTGAGAACAAGAGAGAGAACCATGAGGGTGGGGTACCACCTTTTTTTTTCTTTTTTTTTTTTTTGAGATGTGGTCTCGCTCTGTTGCCCAGGCTGGAGTGCAGTTGTGCGATCTCAGCTCACTGCAACCTCTGCCTGCCAGGTTCAAGCGATTCTCCTGCCTCAGCCTCCCAAGTAGCTGGGATTACAGGCATGTGCCACCATGCTCAGCTAATTTTTGTGTTTTTGGTAGAGACGGGTTTCACCATGTTAACCAGGCTGATCTTGAACTCCTAACCTCAGGTGATCCACCTGCCTCAGCCTCCCAAAGGGCTAGGATTACAGGTGTGAGCCACCGCGCCCAGCCCCACATTTCAGATCTCACATGAACTCAAAGCAAGAAGTCATTTATTATTGTGAGGTTCCAAGCTATTCATGAGGGATCCACCCCCATGACCCAAACACCATGGGTGTTTGGCCCTACTTGGAACACTGGGGATTACATTTCAACATGAGATTTCAAGGCACAAACATCCAAACAATATCAGCAAGGACACAATTCAGTCCATAACATCAAGCTTCCTAGATGCTAGCCCTTATGATAAGCACTTTAGATATAAAGTCATTCGTTAGTTTCCAAGGGGGATAACTTACAGGACCCCTATGGACACCTATTTCACAGATACTCAAGTACCTTATATTAAATGGCCATAATGTCTACATATAACCTATATACATCCTCTTGTATACTTTAAATCATCTGTAGATTAATTGTAATATCTAATACAATGTAAATGCTATATAAATACTTGTTATACACTATTGGTTTTTTTGTTTTTTTTAATTGTATTGTTATTTTTATTGATTTTTTCAAAATATTTTTGATCTGTGGTTGGTTGAATCCACAGAAGCAGAATCCACGGATACAGAAGGTGAACTGCATTGTCTTTAATGTTCACAAACACCCTATAAAATAGATACTGTTTTACCACCGTTTCATAAATAAGGAAAACAAAGAAAACATGAAGTAAGTAACTTGTCTGAGGTTACATAGTTTATAAATAATGAAGCCAAGTTTAAACACAGCTGTCTGGTTATAGAGTTCATGCCCTTGAACACTGAGCTAAACTGTCCTGCTGAAGCCAACAGGACTCCCTTCTGTCATCTCTGTTTCTATCTGGGTGTTTGCTCTACCTTGCAGCATAGCTTTCTCTGATTCTTAAGTCCATGGGAGAAACATGCCCAGTCCTCAGCCTCAGAGATTCCATGTTACAGTTCTCCATCCCCATCCTGTATGTCTGGGACAGAATTCTACCACCATCGTGGTTCAGCTTTGCCCCGCAGAGTGCCTGACAATATTGATTGAAGAAGTGAATACTTGAGTGGTCACTACGTGCTGCTCTAACTGCCTCTACTCTATATGTGTACCTTTAACTGGCAAAATGGATGAGTCATGCTCTATTGGTGCTTACTCATCTTGTTATCCTGTTATATTCTCCCCTGAGATGGCACCTCAGTTCAGATGTTTCCTTTGAAACAACTTTAATTGATGTGGGTGTTTTTTATCAAATGTTTTTTCTTCTTGCCCTGAGGAAATGTTTGCAAAGAATATATTTTCATATCCCTCTTCTTCAAGTTTTGAAATGAAAGCTACCCAATTGGGGGTCAAGGGTGGGGTTGATGAAAGCCAGAAAGGGTGAATGATGCCTGTTTGTTTGTTTGTTTGTTTGTATAACTCAATTGACCTTTTATTTAACCCTTCTGTTCCTAAGGGAACTGTCAGAGGTTTGGGCAGTATGGCACCTTTTTGGGATAAGGGTTAGTTTCATAATGTGAAAGAAGTTTGGCTGAACTAACCCTTTTGTAGGGAAACCTTATGTTTCGCTGTCAGTGGTTTCCTAGACATATTTATACCCTACCTCAATTCTAAATCCTCTCTATCTGATTAGACAAATAACTAAAAACATGCAGTTTGTAGATAGATGGTCTTGGCTTGAGCTCCCATTTCTATCAGTTTACAAGCTTTGTGACCTTTGGCAAGTTACTGAACTTCTCTGTGTTTGTGTACTGAGCTATAAAATGAAAAGTATCAAAGGATCTTTACATCACAAAACTACTATGAGAGTTAAATAAAAATGTATCTAAGTGTCTTGTCTGTGTTAGAAGCTCAACAACTGACTTTCTTCTCATTTCCTTATTAGGAGAATATAACCGTAATAAAAATATGTAGTGGACTAGATCCTTCTAGGAAGTTGTCATTCCCTACAAACACAAGAGCATTTTGAAGGAACATTTAGTGTTTCAAGATATTAGAGTATATTAGGGAAATAACTTAGGTTTTTTTCTAGATGCCCTTAAAGAAGTAAACTAGACACAGCCTCCACTATGGCAGACCAAATGCATTACCAAAGTCCAAAAACTGTAGAAATAACTATTGGAAAATTGCTGTAACTGCATTATCAGATTACTACTTGAGGCACGACTCATGAAGGCTAGAAAAAAATCTATAACCTTAGATCCTACCTACTTCTATTCAAAATTTGAGAACCAAAGCCCAGATGGCTCTATTTAACCACGGAAATTATCTCACCTTAACTTCCAATACACATAAGAAAATAGCTGTGACAAGATCAGCAAAACCGATGCACTCCATTCATAAAATTGTTTCTCTGAAAATGATTTTCCACTTCAGCGCAACATGGACTAAAGATTATAGCAAGTAACCTTTTATTCCCATTCTTTCTTTTTCTTTTTTATTTCTTGTTTTCCTAATTGGTGCCAATAGATACCATTCTTTTGGTTGCTAACAGATGGTACTTCAACTCGGTGGGTTGCATCTTATATTTCAGTTAATGTTCAGAGTTTAGAAACACACCCTAAAGAATACATAAGGCCGGGCACGGTGGCTCAAGCCTGTAATCTCAGCACTTAGGGAGGCCGAGACGGGTGGATCACGAGGTCAGGAGATCGAGACCATCCTGGCTAACATGGTGAAACCCCGTCTCTACTAAAAAATACAAAAAGAAACTAGCTGGGCGAGGTGGCGGGCGCCTGTAGTCCTGGCTACTCAGGAGGCTGAGGCAGGAGAATGGCGTAAACCCGGGAGACAGAGCTTGCAGTGAGCTGAGATCCGGCCACTGCACTCCAGCCTGGGCGACAGAGCGAGACTCCGTCTCAAAAAAAAAAAGAATACATAAAATGAAGTCCTGAAATTCACTGAAATAGGTTTATCCTTACTGACTAAAAGCCCTAAATAAGTCTAAACATCTCATTTTGTTCAAGGGTTTCTGGGGTTGCATTGAGTTCTCCTTACTCATAAAGAGATTTAATCAGACCGTATAATTAGATATTTTGTCCTAAGGACAAGCAACAACTACTAAATTTAGGAAAGTTCATAAGAAAACAGTGAAGAAAAAAGGGAGTATAGTATAGATTTTACATTTTAAGGAACTGGTCTGATTTAACTTAGGAAGGAATAACTTTGAGAAGAACTAATAGTCTTCCAACATATGAAATAATTTAGGTAGTCCTCTTAAAATGTTTTCTATTTTTATAGGATATCAGGGGATAAGTCTGAATAGCAGCAAAAGACTTGGGGATTGATATTGAGGAGTAAATGAGCTGTCAATCAATATAATTATTTTCTCAGAGACTTATATAATTAAAAAGGTGATTTTCATATTGGAAACATTCATCTTGGCATTATTTTACATGAAAGCTATTTAATGTTCTTTATTTTAATTATATTTGATTCTCCTTTGCCTAATGGTCTTTCCTGCTCTCCTCCTACCTTGTCAGCCTTGTTTTTTTCTATTTGATTTTCCTCCTCTTGTGCCCTAACAGTAGTTAATTCTACAAAGCCCAATTCCTGGTCCTTTCTTTTTTTTTTTTTTGAGATGTGGTCTCGCTCTGTTGCCCAGGCTGGAGTGCAGTTGTGCGATCTCAGCTCACTGCAACCTCTGCCTGCCAGGTTCAAGCGATTCTCCTGCCTCAGCCTCCCAAGTAGCTGGGATTACAGGCATGTGCCACCATGCTCAGCTAATTTTTGTGTTTTTGGTAGAGACGGGTTTCACCATGTTAACCAGGCTGATCTTGAACTCCTAACCTCAGGTGATCCACCTGCCTCAGCCTCCCAAAGGGCTAGGATTACAGGTGTGAGCCACCGCGCCCAGCCCCACATTTCAGATCTCACATGAACTCAAAGCAAGAAGTCATTTATTATTGTGAGGTTCCAAGCTATTCATGAGGGATCCACCCCCATGACCCAAACACCATGGGTGTTTGGCCCTACTTGGAACACTGGGGATTACATTTCAACATGAGATTTCAAGGCACAAACATCCAAACAATATCAGCAAGGACACAATTCAGTCCATAACATCAAGCTTCCTAGATGCTAGCCCTTATGATAAGCACTTTAGATATAAAGTCATTCGTTAGTTTCCAAGGGGGATAACTTACAGGACCCCTATGGACACCTATTTCACAGATACTCAAGTACCTTATATTAAATGGC